>NC_057800.1:533192313-533285559 GCF_018294505.1 Triticum aestivum
TAATAAAAGATAGGCCCTTCGCAGAGGGAAGCAGAGGTTGCCATGCGCTTTTATGGTTGGATGCATAAAATCTCAATGCGAAAGAACGTCACTTTATATTGCCCCTTGTGATATGAACCTTTATTATGCAGTCCGTTGCTTTTATTACTTCCACATCACAAGATCGTATAAAGATTATTTCCCCCACACCAATCAATCATACATATTTAGAGCAATTTTTATTGCTTTGCACCGATGACAACTTACTTGAAGGATCTTACTCAATCCATAGGTAGATATGGTGGACTCTCATGGCAAAACTGGTTTAGGGTATTTGGAAGCACAAGTAGTATTTCTACTTGGTGCTGAGAATTTGGCTAGCATGAGGGGGGAAGGCAAGCTCAACAAGTTAGAGGATCCATGACAACATACTTTATCTCAGATATAAGAAAGACATAACTCATTACGTTGTCTTCCTTGTCCAACATCAACTCTTTAGCATGTCATATTTTAATGAGTGCTCCCAATCATAAAAGATGTCAATGATAATATATCTATACGTGAAAACCTCTCTTTCCTTATTACTTCCTATTAATTGCAACAATGACCAAAGCTATGTCTGCCAACTCCCAACAACTTTTGATCATCATACTCTTTCTATGTGAAGTCATTACTCTCAATAAGATCAATATGAACTTTTTGTTTCTTTTTATTCTTTTCTTCTTTCTTTTATTCACCCAAGATCATGGTAAAATAATCAAGCCCTTGACTCAACACTAATCTTTATTATATATAGCTCACGGACTCGATTGCAAAGAGAGATCATAAAGCAAACTCAAAACTAGATCATGCCATAAACTTTATTCTACTAGATCAAGATACTACTAATAGGATCGAACTAAGAAAAAATGGTAAAGATAGGAGTTGTGATTGTGATACGATACCGGGGCACCTCCCCCAAGCTTGGAAGTTGCCAAGGGGAGTGCCCATACCCATGTGATTATATCTCCTTTGTCGGTGAAGAAGGTGGAGGTGACGGATAATCGCACATCGAGCGTAAGAGGTCCTCCAGCTTGCGAATAATGCCCTTGAGAGCGACAATATGCTCCTTCAACAAAATATTTTATTGTGTGAGATACTTGTTTTGTATACGAGCTAACTCAATCATCTTGAAAGCTTCGATCTCAGTTGGGGTAAGAAGGTTATGATCAAGTTGAAGGATGTCTTTTGCTGTCGGAGCTTGATCCTCCGTAGCCTTCTTGATCCTTTCATCCTTGTTGACCCTCGTGGGTTCTTTCCTCTTCAGATCTATCTTCATTAGCCAAGCATCATTGTCACCATTGTTGGAGGAGGGAGACGACATGATGCCTAGCCTGGAAAACCCCTGACAGAAAACAGCTCGAAACAAGAACAGAGGAGGTTTGCGTGATACGGGGGTTAAAACCTTCGGGAGGTTATATAATGAATTTTTACCGACCAAAATACGTAATGTGCTAGAAAACGGAGTCCAGAGGGCACACGAGGTGCTCACGAGGTAGGGGGGCACGCCCACCACCCTTGTGGGGCCCTCGTGTCCTTCCCGGACTGCTACTTAATTTTCTATTTTTCCAAATATTCGAAGACGGACAAATATTGCCTTAAAAATTGTTTTGGAGTCGGTTTACTTACCGTACCACATACCTATTCCTTTTCGGAGTCTGAAACGTTCCGGAAAGTGTCCCTTATGTATTCCTCCGGGGTTACGGTTTCAATAATATTGGTTTCAACATTTATGGGATTACCTGAGATATAATGTTTGATTCTTTGACCGTTTACCACCTTCGGATTTGTGCCCTCGAAGTTGTTGATTTTTATGGCACCAGAACGATAGACCTCCTCGATAACATAGGGGCCTTCCCATTTAGAGAGAAGTTTTCCTGCAAAAAATCTTAAATGAGAGTTGTATAGCAATACATAATCACCTACATTAAACTCACGCTTTTGTATCCTTTTGTCATGCCATCTTTTAACTTTTTCTTTAAACAACTTGGCATTTTCATAAGCTTGGGTTCTCCATTCATCAAGTGAGCTAATATCAAATAACCTCTTCTCACCGGCAAGTTTGAAATCATAGTTAAGCTCTTTAATAGCCCAATATGCCTTATGTTCTAGTTCGAGAGGTAAGTGACATGCTTTTGCATAAACCATTTTATACGGAGACATACCCATCGGATTTTTATATGCAGTTCTATATGCCCATAATGCATCATCAAGTTTCTTGGACCAATTCTTTCTAGACCTATTAACAGTCTTTTGCAAAATTAATTTGAGCTCTCTATTGCTCAACTCTACTTGACCACTAGACTGTGGGTGATAAGGAGATGCAATTCTATGATTAACATCATATTTAGCAAGCATTTTACGGAAGGCACCATGAATAAAGTGTGAACCACCATCAGTCATTAAATATCTAGGGACTCCAAACCTCGGGAAAATAACTTCCTTAAGCATTTTAATAGAAGTGTTATGATCAACACTACTAGTTGGAATAGCTTCTACCCACTTAGTAACGTAATCAACAACAACTAGAATATGTGTGTATCCATTAGAGGCAGGAAAAGGTCCCATATAATCAAAGCCCCAAACATCAAACGGTTCAATAACAAGAGAATAATTCATAGGCATTTCTTGACGTCTACTAATATTACCAATTCTTTGACATTCATCACAAGACAAGACAAACTTACGGGCATCCTTGAAGAGAGTAGGCCAATAAAAACCAGATTGCAATACCTTATCTGCAGTTCTATCTCCAGTGTGGTGTCCTCCATAAGCCTCGGAATGGCACTTGTGTAGGATCTGTTCCTGTTCATGCTCAGGTACACAACGTCTAATAAAACAATCTACTCCTTCTTTATAAAGATGTGGGTCATCCCAAAAGTAATGTCTCAAGTCATAGAAAACTTTTTCTTTTGCTGGTATGTGAAGCTAGGTGGTATAAACTTAGCAACAATATAATTAGCAAAATCAGCATACCATGGAGTACTACGAGAAGTACTTATAACATTTAATAGTTCATCAGGAAAGCTATCATTAATAGGTAGTGGGTCATCAAGAACATTCTCTAACCTAGACAAGTTGTCTGCAACGGGGTTCTCAGCTCCCTTTCTATCAATAATATGCAAATCAAATTCTTGTAGAAAGAGAACCCATCTAATAAGTCTAGGTTTAGCATCTTTATTTTCCATAAGGTATTTAATAGCAGCATGATCAGTGTGAATAGTTACTTTAGAATCAACAATATAAGGTCTGAACTTATCACAAACAAATACAACTGCTAAAAGCTCTTTTTCAGTAGTAGCATAATTTCTTTGAGCATTGTCTAGAGTCTTACTAGCATAATGAATAACATTTAATTTCTTATCAACTCTTTGCCCTAGAATAGCACCTACAGCATAATCACTAGCATCACACATAATTCAAAGGGTAAATTCCTATCAGGTGGGTGAACAACAGGTGCAGAGACTAATGCTTTCTTAAGTGTTTCAAATGCTTCTACACAATCATCATCAAAGACAAATGGTATATCTTTTTGCAATAAATTAGCCAGAGGCCAAGAAATTTTTGAGAAGTCCTTAATGAACCTCCTGTAAAATCCGGCGTGACCAAGGAAACTTCTTATACCTTTGATGTCCTTGGGACATGGCATCTTTTCAATAGCATCAACCTTGGCTTTATCAACTTCAATACCTCTTTTAGAATCTTTGTGCCCCAAGACAATACCTTCATTAACCATAAAGTGGCACTTTTCCCAATTCAAGACAAGATTAATTTCTTCACATCTCTGCAAAGCTCGATCAAGATTGCTCAAGCAATCATCAAAAAAGAAACCATAGACGAAAAAATCATCCATGAAAACCTCACAAATCTTTTCACAAAAGTCAGAGAATATAGCCATCATGCATCTTTGAAAGGTAGCAGGTGCATTACATAAACCAAAAGGCATACGTCTATAAGCAAAAGTACCAAAAGGGCATGTAAAAGTAGTCTTTGATTGATCTCTAGCCGACACAGGTATTTGAGAGAAACCAGAATAACCATCTAGAAAGCAATAGTGTGTATGTTTGCATAATCTTTCTAGCATTTGATCAACAAAAGGTAAGGGGTAATGATCTTTCTTAGTAGCTTTATTTAATTTGCGGAAATCAATTACCATCCTATAACCTGTGATAATTCTTTGTGGAATCAATTCGTCTTTATCATTAGGAACAACAGTAATACCTCCCTTCTTAGGGACACAATGGACAGGACTTACCCACTGACTATCAGCAACGGGATAAATTATACCTGCCTCCAGAAGCTTGAGTATTTCTTTTCTTACCACTTCTTTCATTTTAGGATTCAGACGTCGTTGAGGATCACGAACTAGTTTGGCATCTACTTCCAAATTTATTTTATGTTGACATAGAGTGGGACTAATGCCCTTAAGATCATCAAGAGTATATCCAATGGCAGCACGGTGCTTCTTCAGAATTTTCAATAATCTTTCTTCTTCATGCTCTGAAAGGTTAGCACTAATAATAACAGGATATATCTTCTTTTCATCAAGATAAGCATATTTAAGATTATCAGGCAAAGGTTTAAGCTCAAACACGGGATCACCCTTGGGTGGAGGAGGATCCCCTAAAATTTTAACAGGCAAATTGTGTTCCAGAATAGGTTCCTGTTTAAAGAATACGTCATCTATTTCCCTTATTTCATTCATGAACATATCATTTTCATGGTCTAGCAAATAGTGTTCTAAAGGATCACTAGGAGGTACGACAATAGAAGCAAGACCAATAATTTCATCCTTACTAGGTAATTCTTCCTCACGATGTTGTTTACTAAATTTAGAGAAATTAAACTCATGAACCATATCATCCAAGCCAATAGTAACAACATTCTTTTTGCAATCTATCCTAGCATTAACAGTGTTCAAGAAGGGTCTACCAAATATAATGGGACAACAGCTATCTTGCGGAGAAGTAAGAACAAGAAAATCAATAGGATATTTAGTTTTCCCACACAAGACTTCAACATCTCTAACAATTCCCATCGCTGAAATAGTATCTCTATTGGCAAGTTTAATTGTGACATCAATATCTTCTAATTCAGCAGGTGCAATTTCATGCTTGATTTATTTATACAAGTCATAAGGTATAACACTAGCACTAGCACCCATATCACATAAGCCATGATAACAATGATCTCCCATTTTAACAGAAATAACAGGCACACCTACCACAGGTCTATGTTTATCTTTAGCACAAGGTTTAGCAATTCTAGAAGTTTCACCTTTGAACTGAATAACATGCCCATCAATATTATCAGACAAGAGGTCTTTAACAATAGCAATATTAGGTTCTACTTTAACTTGCTCAGGAGGTGTATAAGTTCTAATATTGCTCTTACGAACAATAGTTGAAGCCTTAGCATGATCCTTTACTCTAACATGGAAAGGTGGTTTCTCAACATAAGAAGTAGGAACAATAGGATCATTATAAGTGACAGTCTTTTCTTCAACTTTAATAGGTGCAGCTACTTTTACTTCTATGGGAGGATGATATTTAAACCACTTCTCCTTAGGGAGATCAACATAACTAGCAAAAGATTCACAGAAAGAAGCTACTATCTCAGAGTCAAGTCCATATTTAGTGCTAAACTTACGGAAAATATCGGTGTCCATAAAAGATTTAACACAATCAAACTTAGGTGTCATACCTGACTCTTTACCTTCGTCGAGGTCCCAATCTTTAGATTTGCGTTTAATTATATCCAATAAATTCCATCTTAATTCAATAGTCTTCATCATAAAAGAGCGAGCACAAGAAGTATCGAGCATGGTGCGATTGTTATCAGAAAGCCAAGCATAAAAACTTTGCATAATTATTTCTCTTGAGAGCTCATGATTGGGGCATGAATATAACATTGATTTAAGCCTCCCCCAAGCTTGAGCGATGCTTTCTCCTTCGTGAGGCCAGAAATTATATATATAATTGCGATCACGATGAACAAGATGCATAGGGTAATACTTTTGATGAAATTCCAATTTCAATCTTTTATAGTTCCATGATCTCATATCATCACATAGCCTATACCATATCAATGCGTCTCCCTTTAAAGATAAAGGGAAGACCTTCTTCTTAGCAACATCATCGGGTATACCTGCAAGCTTAAATAATCCACAAACTTCATCCACATATATTAAGTGCTCATCAGGATGCTTTGTTCCATCTCCTGTAAAAGGGTTAGCTAGCAGTTTTTCCATCATACCCGAAGGAAATTGAAAAGGAGTTTCATTTTCAATAGGTCTCTAATATTTGCTCCTTTTCTAGCCCAGAATTCCAGCTGTCGGCATTCTCCCTCTTCATGTAAACCTTGTAAAATAAGAGAGAATAGCCATAAGTATTGTGACATAAAGTGAAATAACAGTCCATAATGCAATAAATATCGATATAAAAGCATGATGCAAAATGGATGTATCAGTAGTCAGACTAGTTGTAGCCACACACATCACACTAGCTTTTACTGTATATTTCATGCGATTACTTTTGGCATATCAAGATCTAAGCAATCTACAATAGGATGAAAAGACTGGCATCCTTCACATTATTGGCGAACTCAGTTCATAGAAACAAGCAATTCAACCATTCTGTGGGTAAATCAAAAGCGCCTCTGGAATATTTTTCACTACCCCTATCATACACGCAGAAAGGGGTGACGCCACCATAGGGGCTGGTATGGGCGGCCGCCTCGGGTGGCTCGAAAGTGTGCACCTAGTTTGAGTCGTCCAGGTTTGCCCAGGCTAGTTTTGTTCGTCCCTACGCACGAGCAGGCAATGTAAAAAATGAAGAAAAATGTTTCAATTTGGATAGGCCAATAACATAAGTGCAAGGCAGGCCCTATAGCAGGCTCGTGGCCCAAACGAGCGCCTCCCATATCGATCAACAGCAGGAAAAATCCCAATTCATCCGCTCCAGCCTCAAGTTTGGTTCGCTCCTAACCTAGCCGCCGCTGGACAGACCGACACATCACTTCCTCATGCTCTCGTTGGAGGGCAGTCGTCGGGCTTCAAGCAAACGGAAGGACAAGAAGATGAAGATCCAACCCTGGGTGTAGCCTGCGTGGGAGGCAGCGGCGGCATTACAAGCATGGCATCGAGCTTGCGCAAACGGACAGTCACAGCTTGCAAGAGTAGCATGCGCAACGAGCAAGTACATCACATCCCTGATTATATCTAATTCAACTCTTCAATTTCTGGCCAATAGTTAAACATGTCGGTGTTGTAAAACTGCTTGTATGTAGGGAATCTATGAGAAAATGAAACCAATTTCTACTTATTTTATAACTCCCCCAATCAATACTGAACTGATTGAATCTGATGTATCTAATCAAGTTTCCGGTGCAAACATCCAAGCTCATGTTGTTCTTGAGCCTGCGGTGTCTAATGAACAGACTGCTAATGAAGGATTTGATGCAAACATTTTATATGCTCCTGGTGATGAACATATAGTGTCTAATGAGGCATCTAATGCAAGCATTTTGCAAGCTCCCATTGAAGGATTTAGTGTCTAATGATGATCTGCTATGTTGAGAGAGACATACAGATTTGTAGGCATTGATGACAAGCAAATTATAGTGCATTTTCATGGCTGGAGGAAACATCGAGGCCATCTACCAGAAAGTCCCCGTATCATGACAATGTAGCATAAATACTTTTCTAATCTGTTGTTTGAAACTATTGGCATACTTGTGCAGGAGAGATATCTTGATATGCAGTTTGTGCATTGGTTATAGGTGCAATTACACTTTGATATTTTCAGCCAGAGAACGAATAATTCAAGCAGGTACATACCATGTTTGTAGTCCTTGTACACCATGTTGCATTTCGTGTTTTTTGGTGCTTGCATCATTTAGAGTTTATAATTTGAACTACTTTGGATCATTAGCTGGTTTTCAAAGTGCATGTAGCTTCACATTTCTCAAGTTATGTTGATTTCCGGAGTGCAAGTGCCTTCGTATTTTTTAAGTTAAATGTTCGCCCCTGGTAACTTGAATTCGTGGATCTGCCACTGCACACAAATCATACACGAATGCCAGTACGAATTAAATGAAATGCAGGGACTTACGCTAGCTTGTTGTATAGGCTCACTGCAGCTCTACTTGCACTTGGGATGTTCCATGTACAAGTCCATGTTACCACTTGCTTGGATGTGTAGGCCTTATGCTCCTTGCATCCCCCGCTGCATTTTTGACACGATGAATGGCTGATCAAATAAGAGGAATCGACCTTGCTGTTGTACCGGAGGACATATACTTACAAGGTTATACGGGTGTGCAGGATGTGTACCAGATCCCGTAGCGCCGTCATGCTTCGCTAAAAAATGGATTTGCTTGTTTCAGATGATATGTTCAGAAGAAATAAGAGTTAACATCAAAGTTGGATAGGCGTGTAAGCTAAGAGAGCAGTGAAAGTACATCCAAACATTGTCGGAACAGTGCACAAGGGAGTGATGTGTGGATACCTAGTTCAGGCCGTCGTTTGGGCATGCTCGCCTAACTAGAGTGCGGGTCACTTCAGAGCCATTGAGGGTGATGCGCTTGCGTTGGCTGGCCGCGCACGGATGCAGATCTTGAGTGGCAGCGGAGCAGTACGATGCAGTGGACAAGACCGTTGGTGAAGCCCCAGCGGCCTCGGGGGGCGGAGGCGCGATGATGTGCTCGGTGAAGTAGCCCCGGTGAGCTGGGAGACGACGCCAGTGAAGCGCACCTAATGCGGTGGAAATCGGTGTCTGTGAGGCACGTCGGTTGCGGCGGCCGACGTTGTCGGTGGACCACCCGGTGCGGTGGACGAGGGCATAGATGAGGTAGCTCCGGTGCAGTGGTAAAGCGCGACCATCGTCTTCGTCGTCGTCGTCCGGCACAGAGGTGGGGAAAGAGACAAGACGAGGGGCGATTCGAACTTTGCTTGGGTTGGCGGCGAATTAGGGATTTGAACAATCTGGGCACGGAAGGGGACGGTGGAGAAGGGAGATTTTGCAGGGCTGGAATTGGGGCCGCCAGATATTTCAATCCAAAACGTGGAAGCGCGAACTTATTTTGTCGTCGTCCTTTTTTTGGGGGTGGGTGGCTGGGTGCTATGGGTCCGTCCGACACACGCGACCACCACGACACGACCCTGGTGTGCCTACATTTGAGAATGCAAATGAATCTTCTTTCATTTGCAAACGAATCTGTATGTATTACCATGCCCGTGTTTTCCTTGCAATGGTTAGTCATTCGGAACGAGATACTATAAATTAATTAACGAGGAGTTATGTGAAAAAAACGAAACGGTATCCACGCTAACGTGGATTAGAGTGTGTGTCACATAATTAGTTATTTGAATTAGAGTGTGTGTCACATAGCGATCTCCAATTCTAATGTGGATTTCGCATTTCACTGTATCCACGCTAATTTTTTAATACAAATTCATATGTATGATGAACACCATGGTAGTGAGAAAACTTTTGGATGGATTCAAACATATGACCTACAAAATAGCACACCAAATCGAGTCAATGTCAAATTTTCGAAACCTAGTATGGCACGAATTCAATATAATTACCCATATGCATGGTCCTCAGTTCAAATCTTACAATGTACACCGAATTGAAACATCAATATTAAGTCTCGTACTATCTACATTCAAATGTTGTTTTTACCCCCTCCCCCCCGCACACACGCTACATCCTTCCTGTATCGGTCAATCTTCCTCTCCTAACCACCTTAGGAAGCTATCGGTTTCCAACACACATCCATTCTTTCTCTCCATGTTTCGATCTCTAACTCTCTCAACTACACAACCCCTTTTTCCACTCTGTTACAAAATGTATTTACCTCACACACCCACCATTGCACCCCATGCCGAACTCTCTCTCTCCCTCTCCCTCTCACCCTCTCGCACTAAATACATGCATTGCCTATCTAGCCCACCAACCTCTCATGCGCACGCACACACGTTGTCTATCTAGGTCACTCCCTCGAGACTATCTCACTCTTTCTTCCGCACGGCGTGCCACACTCGCTCAATCTCGCTCTCTTTATCCGAGTCTCGTTTAACCTCGTTTTCTTTCACACACAAATGATATATCTCCCTGTTCGGGCCTCGATCGACACACTCTATACTCTCTCACACAGATTGTCTATCTAGGTCAGTCCATCGAAGCCGCCCCCACTCTTTCGACCTCATGGCGGGCCACGCTCTCTCTCTCCCTCTCTCTCTCCCCCCTCTCTCTCTTTGTATCTCGATTGACCTTGCTCTTTCTCGGACAAAAACGATATATCACCATGTTTGAGCCCAGTTCGACTTATTCACATTGTATAATCTCTCACGCACATTGTCTATCTAGGTCACTCTCTCCAACCCGTCTCACTCTTTCGATCGCACGACGACCCTATGTGATCGATTGACCTTGCTTCCTCCCACGCACAAAATATATCTACACGTCTGTGACTGGATCATCTCTCAAGCTCTACCTTACAGCCCTCACCCTTGCCAAAAGCTCAATCGGACAATATCTCTCCAGAGCATATATATTTGTTCCATGAATGTCGGACCACACTCACTTTGTCTTTCTATCTATATGTCTCTCGATTGACCTCGCTTTCTCACGCCGTATCTTCCACACATTGAAGCTACCTCTCCATCCTTCGCAAAGCCAGAGCTATTTACATTGCAAGGGGCACTCCAACCTTGGATTAATTTGTGTAGGCATTTATTCCGGTCGGTTTAGATTATATTTTCGTAGCATTCGACCCACAACTACTTGAAACACCATTGCAACCCCCGCAACTCCCCTAGTTGATTCCCCTGTGGCTCGGTCATCGCTCTCTCGCACGTCCTTTCTCGCCTTCAACGTCGCACCATGGTATTATTGCAAAAAACTCTGTTGTTCTCTTTAATTATTATAAATAAGCTACAAAACTACACATGGATAGTCCACCTGGAATGGAACAAATTTGGACCCACAAATTAAACTGCTACAAACTACACACCGAGGGGCCCACATGTCATGAAACAAATTTGGACCCATATACAAATTAAAAAATAAAGGGCGAGGATTGAACATGCGACCAGGGCCTTCAAGCCGCACATCAATAGGCAACATATGTAGAACATCAATGTTTGTTGTACCTCTCTTTGTTCACATAATGTTTTTATATTACCATAGTCTATTTAATTGATAACATGTAATATTATTTTTACTATTATTCGCCTTCACTTACTGGTGGGTTCCATGTGTGCTCTCTCTCTCCTCCCCTTCTGCGTTTAGACGCACGGGCAAACATGAAGAACTCGCGGGCGATGTTGCCGTTGACCATATTTGGACGCATTCATAAGTTACGACACCAGTTTCATGTGCTAGCAGCACTAGTCAGTGTGTACGTGCAATGATCATTAATTTGGAAGTATATTAAGTGCATGCGGATATTAAGTTGGATATTATTCGCGTGTTATTATGTGATTAGCACAATTTTTGGCATGAAATTAACTGCACAATAAACGTGTTGAGCGCTCGACATTGAAGCAGTCTAGGTCGTTGGATGACAAGGAATACATGTGGCTTGATGACATTTTATATTTAATTTGATATGGCTCTAGCAGAACATTCAGTCGATCAAACCATAGATTTCGTTTAGTCTGACTCCAACTTTAAATTATATTATGATCGATCTAAAATAAACGGAAAAGATAAACGTTCGGATTTTAAGCATGGCAATCCGAACGTTTTTCATGGCAAATTTAGATTACGCGGCGGCGGCGGGGGCGTCTTGCGGTGGGAAGTGGCTCCTCTGCTGTGCTCTGTGTGTCGTCGGGCCACTGACCGACGGCGACGGCGGCGTCTTGCGCCGTTGTTGGCATACTCCTGGACGTTGGCCCTAGCTTCAAGGAAGGCCACAATGTTCTGGACTTCGGTCTCCAGGAGCGAGTCAACTGGCGGGAGGAGGCGACTAGCGTTGGTGCAAGGAAGCGGTCGACGGCGGCCATCCATGTCGCTGAGGGGGGCACTAGCACCCGCGCGGGGATAGGCGTTGTTAACGGCGCGGCGGAGACATTCGTGTGCATGGGCACCGGCACGGGCACGCACGTCAGTGCACGCGCAGGCGCATGTTGTGACGCCCCGAGACCGATGCGCCAGGTGTCTTCCAGTTATTCGTTGTTGTTGCCATGCCATTCGCTTGCGTGTTGCATCTTGTCATGTCATCATGTGCATTGCATCATCATGTTTTCAAAACTTGCATCCGTCCCGGTCTCCTTGTTCTTTCCGTGGTCCGTTCTGAGCCCAGACACACTTGCACGCGCCAGCGGCATGTCCGAAATATTATTTTATAAGTGGTCGGAGAATGTTCTTGGAATGGGATGAAAATTGGCGTGCGGTGTTTTTATGTTGTAGGTAGGCCGTCTGCCAAGTTTCATCGCAATCGGAGTCCGTTTGATGCCCCAACATATAACTATAGCGGTAGTATAGTCGGTCTATTGTCGGACGTTTCGGTCTTCGAAGCAGTCGTCGGGCCTCTCTCTCTTCTCTTCTCTCAGCCCACAACTAGCTCTCTAAGCCCCCCTTGGATCGGAACCACCGGATCGCGATCGGACGCTCTGAAACGCTCTCAAAACCCCTCCAAACCCTAATCCTAACCCCCCTGCCCTATAAAAACCACCTCCCCTTCCATTTTGGGCAGCTACCTACCCCTCCTCCTATAATTCCGCGCCCCAAACCATCAGCCGCCGCCTCCACCTTGTTTTTCGGCGCCGCCCAGCCGCACCCTACCACTTGGCAAGTCGTGAGTGGCTGCGCCGCCGCCAGCCGCCCCCTGTGGCCTCTCCCGTGCCGCCACGCGTCCCTCCTGGCGTCCCGCGCCGACGTGGCCTGCCCAGGCCCGGGGCAAGCCCGCGGAGCCCATCGGGGCCCGTCCCTGACCCCACGCGCCGCAACCTTCGATCTAGATCGGGGGAGCCCCGATCTCCTCTCCCTGTTGCCCCGCCGTCCGCCACCAGCGACCAAGGCCGCCGGAGCACGCCCGCCGACGACCTCCTCCGCCACCCAGGTCTTTTCGTCCCTGCCGTTCGCCTCCTCCTCTCTTCCTTCTCCTCACCACGTCTTCCTCTCACCCCCAATCAAACGGTTCTCTAGAAGGTAACCGCCACCGCCGCCATGGGAGTTCAGTGGCGCCGGAGCTCCCTTGGCGCCGCCCTCGACTACCGCCACTGGATCCGGATCCGTCATCCTCCGCCGCCTCGCATCCGTTTCCCGACCTCGTCTCTGGCTGTCCCACGCCCCTGGACCTCGCCGGAGTTGCGCTAGGCCGCCGTCGTCGTCCTGCTTCGGGGAGGAGCACGAACTGCTCGACCCACTCCTTCGTTGACCGCGGCCACCTCCCCATGGGCCGATACCCAGCGCAGGGCCTGGCCTGTGCCAAGTCGGCCTGCTGCACCCGCTCCATCCGCACCAGGCCAGATCTGCCAACCGGCCCAAGGCCCGCTGTGAGCAGCTCCCCCAGCCCCTCCTCTCTGTTGGCCCATCTTGCACTAGTTTCGGCCCACTATGTTTTTTCCCCGGACCTGCGAATTTTGCTTTTATCCATATGTTGCCTGTTTTGCAGAAAAGCCCCTAGACTTCATGCATATTTTAACTCACAAACTAAGCATCACATGTAAAAACTTAATATATGAAACTTGCTTAGAATTTTGTCTAGTTTCATAATATGCAACTCTCATCTATGTTTAAAATGTTTAAAATGTTGTTTGATTAAATTTGCTCCTATGCCATGTTAAAATGCTTTATTTCATAACTAATTAGCCGTAGCTCCAAATCTAATAAACTTTATATGTAAATGGGGTAGAATTTTGCCTAGTTGAACATGGTGCTCTCATCTTGCACATTTAACAACTTTAAAATATGGTTTAGGGCAGAACAGTACCAAACCTAAAATATGCACATGAGGAGTTTCCGGACTTGTTGTTTTGTTGTTCCGGCCTCATTTAAACTTGCCTAGATAGATAGTTTCATTATGCTCCACCTCTTGCCATGCTAATAACATTTAATATTGTTGAGAACATAAACGAGATCAAACTAAATAAGTCATGTGGTGTTTCGCCAATATGCAACGGAGTTGCATATTGAGCTCCACTTAATTTGTAGGTTTCTTCTGTGCATTTTGCCATGCCAAGTTTCATTAAACCGGACATGCATCATACTTGGTTGTGCATCATGCCATGATTATGTGGTGGTTGTTTACTATGTTGTTTGCTTATTTCCAGTGTTGCTTCTTTGGGTTGGTTCCGGTAACGTCGTGTTTGTGAGGATCCGTTCGACTACGTCCGTTTGCCTTCTTCATGGACTCGTTCTTCTTCCTTGTGGGTTTCAGGCAAGATGACCATACCCTCGAAATCACTTCTATCTTTGCTTGCTAGATGCTCGCTCTTTTGCTATGCCTATGCTACGATACCTACCACTTGCTTATCATGCCTCCCATATTGTTAAGCCAAGCCTCTAACCCACCTTGTCCTAGCAAACCGTTGTTTGGCTATGTTACCGTTTTGCTCAGCCCCTCTTATAGCGTTGCTAGTTGCAGGTGAAGATTGGAGTTTATTCCTTGTTGGAACATGGATATTTTGTTGGGATATCACAATATCTCTTATTTAATTAATGCATCTATATACTTGGTAAAGGGTGGAAGGCTCGGCCTTATGCCTGGTGTTTTGTTCCACTCTTGCTGCCCTAGTTTCCGTCATATCGGTGTTATGTTCCCGGATTTTGCGTTCCTTACACGGTTGGGTTATAATGGGAACCCCTTGACAGTTCGCCTTGAATAAAACTCCTATAGCAATGCCCAACCTTGGTTTTACCATTCGCCACATAGCCTCTTTTCCCCTTGGGTTCCGCGGACTCAAGGGTCATCTTTATTTAACCCCCCCCGGGCCAGTGCTCCTCTGAGTGTTGGTCCAACTTGTCAGCCGCCGGTGGCCACCAGCGGCAACTCTGGCCTGGCCTACCGGAAGTTTGGACAATCTGAGTGTGCCGTGAGAACAAGATATGTGCAGCTCCTATCGGGACTTGTCGGCACATTTGGGCAGTGTTGCTGGACTTGTTTTACCATTGTCAAGGATGTCTTGTAACCGGGATGCTGAGTCTGATCGGATTGTCTTGGGAGAAGGAATATCCTTCGTTGACCATGAGAGCTTGCGATGGGCTAAGTTGGGACTCCCCTGCAGGGATTGATCTTTCGAAAGTCGTGCCCGCGGTTATGGGCAGATGGGAATTTGTTAATGTCCGGTTGTAGAAAACCTGAAGTTGATCTTAATTAAAACACATCAACCGCGTGTGTTACCGTGATGGTCTCTTCTCGGCGGGGTCTGGGAAGTGAACACGGTGTTGGAGTAATGCTTGACGTAGGTTGTTCTAGGATCACTTCTTGATCATAGTTGTTCGACCGTGCTTTCGCCTTATCTTCTCGCTCTCATTTGCGTATGTTAGCCACCATATATGCTAGTCGCTTGCTGCAGCTCCACTTCATACCTTTTACCCTTCCTATAAGCTTAAATAGTCTTGATCGCGAGGGTGTGAGATTGTTGAGTCCCCGTGACTCACAGATACTTCCAAAACCAGCTTGCATGTGCCGTTGAACCGTGCAGATGACGCAACCAAGCTTAAGGAGGAGCTCGATGAAGATCGTGTTTGTTATGTTGTTCCGTTTCCAGTTGATCAGTAGTGGAACCCAGTTGGGATGATCGGGGATCTGTGTAGCATTTGGGGTAGTCTTCTTTTATTTTGGTTCCGTAGTCGGACCTTGATTGTATCTGGTTGATGTAATGCTTTATTCATGTATTGTGTGAAGTGGCGAGTGTAAGACAACTATGTAACTCTTTCTCTTATGTGTTACATGGGTTGTGTGAAGATTACCTCACTTGCGACATTGCTTTCAATGCGATTATGCCTCTAAGTCGTGCTTCAACACGTGGGAGATATAGCCGCATCGAGGGCGTTACAAGTTGATAATCAGAGCCTTCCCTGACTTTAGGAGCCCCCTCCTTGATCGAATCGCTGGCGTTGTTGAGTCTAGAAAAATGTTTTGAGTCATCTAGGATTATATATATATCGGAGAGTTAGGAATTCTTTTTACTCCTCAGTCCCTTCGTCGCTCTGGTGAGGCATCCTGACGTAGAGTTTGACTCTTCTCTTATCAAATTTCACTAAAAAAATTTAGGATCACGTGGGTATCTTGGAATCGTTCCGATAGTTTTGTGACGAGAACATTGTTCTTGGTGCCTCCTGACATTTAGGGGTTGTGGTAGTGTCCCGGGGAGTTGAGCTCCGAGGTGTTGTCGTCACAATTTTATCGTTGCAGTTCTGGAATACCTGAGTTCACCGACATCAAAAATCTCTTTTATGCAGTTGTTGGTGAGATAACCTTGACGCCACCCAATACTGGGGCGGGAGTTCGGGAGTATTGCCATAACTCGTATAACGGATGCTTTTCGAAGGTTGAGGTAAACGATTTCCGAAGGTTTCTTGGTTATGTGTTGAAGGATGGATACAGCTGGATGTAGGATTTGTTAGTTTTGGGTGAGATATTATGCTTCCCCTGTATCCCCAACACCTGATTGCATAACTGGAAAATTTCGGGAGTTCATAAGTGGGAATTCAAGTAGCTCTTAGGATATCTTTTCCGACAGATGTATGATATGAAATTGGGGTTCGACATCTAGTAGTCCGCCTATCCACGGTTGGTTTTACAGTGGTCTTGTTGTGTCTTAAAGAGTCCTTGGCTATGCCGACTCGGGGACGCTTCGTATGTCATGTGCACTGCCTTGTACATGATGGTGCTGTACGATCGAGCCCGTGTAGACCCCACCACGAAAACTTCGGACGAAATCTCTATCATATGTTTGTTCCGGCTTATTTTGCAAGCCAATCCTTGTTTTGTTTTGATTGTGGTATTCGAGTTGCTTCGAAGTCAAATGTTGATCCCATACTTTTCCTAAGTGGTGTTCTCATACTCCGATGTGAATACCAATCCTTCATGATAATCGAGATTGTCATGTTAATTCTTTTCAGCCAGTGTGTTTTCTCTTCAAGTGGATCCGATCATTTCAACATCCGCAAGATCAATTCTAAGTTTCCCAACGGTGTTCGTTTCATCCATTCCAAATTGTCTTTGTTTTCCCGCCCTCCCTCCCTTTGTTTCTTCAAGGACTCAGATTTCTTATTCAAGTATCTATCTTATGTTTATGAAGTTTCTTCGTTCTTTCCATTAATGTTCTTATCCGGTGATTCTCAGGAAGATTCTAACGGAGCTTCTGGTTCATTATTCTTCGTTTCTTTTATCTTCTCCGGTGGATCTAATTCAAGCTTTGTTGATTATACCCTTTCCTCGTTTTAAATGCCTTCTCATGCCGGTGCACCTCATATTCATTCATTTCTCGCTATTCAAATGTTCCGGAGCATTGAAGATATCTCAGAAGATTCAAGTTTTTCCATTCTCAATTCGTTCAAGCTTCTACGAGGATGTTACTTCATTCAAGACATTTATTTCAACCGGCGCAATCTCTCTTTTAAATCGTTCAACGGTGTATCTTTTTAGTGGGCCCTAACCCACAGGTCTTTCCCAGGATCTTACCTGACTCTTCTAATTTTTCACCGGAGCTATCCTAAATTCTTTTTGAAGTTTGACGTAAGAATGGATTATCATCAGTCTTATGTATTTTCTCCAAGATCTGTCAAATTCTTTTCATCGTTGGCTCAATATCTTCGCTTTTGATTCTTCTGGAGCGTCTAAAATAATTCATGGTGGTGTTTCTCGTCGTCATTCTTGGATTTTGAAGACCGAAGAAGAGTTTTTCCTCCATATCTTGCTCCATTCTCTTCAAGACTCATGGTTCTAGCTTGATGCCACCCTCTCATAATTGTTTTCAATTGTGAGATTTCTTTTCACCTATCCGGAGCAATTCAAGATTCTTTTCAATTTGATTCTCCGAAGGCCATCATTTTGGGTTTATTCATTCTAGCTTTCAGCTCTTGTTTCTCCAAATCTTACCGGTGCATCGATTAAATATCCTCTAATCAGTTCATGATCTCTTCGTTCTCTTGTATCTAAACTCTCTCATGTATCTTCATTCGTTCTCTAATTTTTACCGGTGATTTATCCCTTTACTTTGTTCTTTTTCAATTCTTATGGTGGTTCGTTCAAGATTTCTCTTCCTTGTTTATCATATCAATTCGTTCGTTGTTTCAATCTTACCGGTGTTTCGTTGAAGACCTTATCAAGTTATCGATATCTCTCTTAATCCTTCTCAACGAGAATAAGTAGTATGCCAAATCCGTTTGCTCCTCATCAATTTAAATTGATGAAGGATAAGCATAATGTAATTCTTATTCTTGTTTCATCCAAGTGATCAATTCCTTATTCCGGAGGTTCATCAAATTCTCGGTTTCATTGGTTTCACCTTTTCTTTTCCCGGAGTTCCAAGCTCTTTCAAGTATGTCACCACGAAGATCCATCTAAAATCTTTACAAGGTTTCACCTTGTGTTTTCAACTTCTCTTTCCTTTCGATTGATCATTCTTTTATTACCGGAGTTCTTCATGGAGGTTCTACATGATGGTTCATCAAGGATTTAATTTCCTTCTCGAAGTGTTCATCAAGATTCTTTTCAAAGGAGCTCAAGTTTCTTCATTTTGCAATCCGGAGTGCAATTCTTTATTCCATATCATTGGAGGTGGTATTATGTCATTCTTGATAATTAGAGTTCATGCTTCATGATTCACAGGTTGTTAAGAATGGGGTATTTTAAATCCATCAACCTCTTCGTTGGAGTTATCTTGGGTTATTTTTCACCTAAAGCCTTCCCTAAGGATTGTTGCTATTTATGGTGCTTATAAATGATCCAAGTTCTTCTTTTATCCTCCCGGTGAATAAGTTTCTCGCCGCCTTGTTCTTATCAATCCAATCTTTTTACGCGAGTGGCAGGTTGTCACCTCATTATTTTGAGATGTATTCCATAAGTCCACAATAAGCTTACACTTTTCATTGTTGGTTTACCAACAACTCCATTCGACCCTTCTCCTAAAAGATGCCTTTCAAGCTCTTTTGTGGCAGAAGTTGGCATTTTCTTCTCCATTCTTCTATTTCAATTATCTATCTTCTATTCTTTTGTTCCGGAGGCATTGTGATGTTGCTCTTTCCAACCCATCTTCTTGTTTTGTCAGGATCGTGTTCTTTTCTTGGTTTATCCATTTAACCGGAGTGTTGTGTCCCTTTGCTCAAGCTCTTTCATTTTATCAAGTCTTTCATCTCTTTTCAACCAGAGTGCTGTCTGAGACCTTTCTTACCCCTTGTTCCATTCATTCAATAGTTCCGGAGGCAGTGTGTTGTTGATTTCATTAAGTATCTTCTCATCTTATCAAGTTCTTACTCAATTCCTTTTCTTTTCAGTCGGAGTGCTGTCCAAATTATATCATTCTTAATCCTTCTCTATCTTGACTTAACCGGAGTGTTTTCAATATATATCTTGCCCTTCAACCTCAAGGTTTTTCGCAATGTTCCTTCTTCCTCTTTTCTAACGGAGTGTTTGCAACTTTGTTCTTCTTTGTTGCATTCTTTCTTTCAATTTGTTCAACCTCGCAAGGTTCTCTGGTTTCACTCGTTTGTCAAAGAAGCAACTTAGTTTTACCTTTTCTCTTCCTTTTTCCGCTTCCCTCCGGTGCCATTCTAGATCTCGGGGCGAGATCCTCTTGTAGTGGTGGAGTGTTGTGATGCCCCGAGACCGATGCGCCAGGTGTCTTCCAGTTATTCGTTGTTGTTGCCATGTCATTCGCTTGCGTGTTGCATCTTGTCATGTCATCGCGTGCATTGCATCATCATGTTTTCAAAACTTGCATCCGTCCCGGTCTCCTCGTTCTTTCCGTGGTCCATTCTAAGCCCAGACACACTTGCACGCGCCAGCGGCATGTCCGAAATTTATTTTATAAGTGGCAGGAGAATGTTCTCGGAATGGGATGAAAGTTGGCGTGCGGTGTTTTTATGTTGTAGGTAGGCTGCCTGCCAAGTTTCATCGCAATCGGAGTCCGTTTGATGCCCCAATGTATAACTATAGCGGCAGTATGGCCGGTCTATCATCGGACGTTTCGGTCTCCGAAGCAGTCGTCGGGCCTCTCTCTCTTCTCTTCTCTCAACCCACAACTAGCTCTCTAAGCCCCCCTTGGATCGGAACCACCGGATCGCGGTCGGACGCTCCGAAACGCTCTCAAAACCCCTCCAAACCCTAATCCTAACCCCCCTGCCCTATAAAAACCACCTCCCCTTCCATTTTGGGCAGCTACCTACCCCTGCTCCTATAATTCCACGCCCCAAACCATCAGCCGCCGCCTCCACCTTGTTTTCCGGCGCCGCCCAGCCGCACCCTGCCACTTGGCAAGCCGTGAGTGGCTGCGCCGCCGCCAGCCGCCCCTTGTGGCCTCTCCCGTGCCGCCACGCGTCCCTCATGGCGTCCCGTGCCGCCGTGGCCCGCCCAGGCCCGGGGCAAGCCTGCGGAGCCCATCGGGGCCCGTCCCTGACCCCGCGCGCCGCAACCTTCGATCCAGATCGGGGGAGCCCCGATCTCCTCTCCCTGTCGCCCCGCCATCCGCCACCGGCGACCAAGGCCGCCGGAGCACGCCCGCCGATGACCTCCTCCGCCACCCAGGTCTTGTCGTCCCTGCCGTTCGCCTCCTCCTCTCTTCCTTCTCCTCACCACGTCTTCCTCTCACCCCCAGTCAAACCGTTCTCCAGCAGGTAACCGCCACCGCCGCCATGGGAGTTCGCAGGCGCCGGAGCTCCCTTGGCGCCGCCCTCGACAACCGCCGCTGGATCCGCCCGAAAGCGGAGCCGCTGCCTATGGATCCATCATCCTCCGCCGCCTCGCATCCGTTCCCGACCTCGTCTCTAGCTGTCCCACGCCCCTGGACCTTGCCGGAGTTGCGCTAGGCCGTCATCGTCGTCCTGCTTCAGGGAGGAGCACAAACTGCTCGACCCACTCCTTCGTTGACCGCGGCCTCCTCCCCATGGGCCGATACCCAGCGCAGGGCTAGGCCTATGCCAAGTCGGCCTGCTGCACCCGCTCCGTCCGCACCAGGCCAGATCTGCCAACCGGCCCAAGGCCCGCTGTGAGCAGCTCCCCCAGCCCCTCCTCTCTGTTAGCCCATCTTGCACTAGTTTCGGCCCACTATGTTTTTTCCCTGGACTTGCGAATTTTGCTTTTATCCATATGCTGCCTGTTTTGCAGAAAAGCCCCTAGACTTCATGCATATTTTAACTCACAAACTAAGCATCACATGTAAAAACTTAATATATGAAACTTGCTTAGAATTTTGTCTAGTTTCATAATATGCAACTCTCATCTATGTTTAAAATGTTTAAAATGTTGTTTGATTAAATTTGCTCCTATGCCATGTTAAAATGCTTTATTTCATAACTAATTAACCGTAGCTCCAAATCTAATAAACTTTATATGTAAATGGGGTATAATTTTGCCTAGTTGAACATGGTGCTCTCATCTTGTATGTTTAACAACTTTAAAATATGGTTTAGGGCAGAACAGTACCAAACCTAAAATATGCACATGAGGAGTTTCCGGACTTGTTGTTTTGTTGTTCCGGCCTCATTTAAACTTGCCTAGATAGATAGTTTCATTATGCTCCACCTCTTGCCATGCTGATAACATTTAATATTGTTGAGTACATAAACGATATCGAACTAAATAAGTCATGTGGTGTTTTGTCAATATGCAACGGAGTTGCATATTGAGCTCCACTTAATTTGTAGGTTTGTTTTGTGCATTTTGCCATGCCATGTTTCATTAAACCGGACATGCATCATACTTGGTTGTGCATCATGCCATGATTATGTGGTGGTTGTTTACTATGTTGTTTGCTTCTTTCCGATGTTGCTTCTTTGGATTGGTTCCAGTAACGTCGTGTTTGTCAGGATCCGTTCGACTACATCCGTTTGTCTTCTTCATGGACTTGTTCTTCTTCCTTGCGGGTTTCAGGCAAGATGACCATACCCTCGAAATCACTTCTATCTTTGCTTGTTAGATGCTTGCTCTTTTTCTATGCCTATGCTGCGATACCTACCACTTGCTTATCATGCCTCCCATATTGTTAAGCCAAGCCTCTAACCCACCTTGTCCTAGCAAACCGTTGTTTGGCTATGTTACCGTTTTGCTCAGCCCCTCTTATAGCGTTGCTAGTTGCAGGTGAAGATTGGAGTTTGTTCCTTGTTGGAACATGGATATTTTGTTGGGATATCACAATATCTCTTATTTAATTAATGCATCTATATACTTGGTAAATGGTGGAAGGCTAGGCCTTATGCCTGGTGTTTTGTTCCACTCTTGCCGCCCTAGTTTCCGTCATATCGGTGTTATGTTCCTGGATTTTGCATTCCTTACACGATTGGGTTATAATGGGAACCCCTTGACAATTCGCCTTGAATAAAACTCCTCCAGCAATGCCCAACCTTGGTTTTACCATTCGTCACCTAGCTTCTTTTTCCCTTGGGTTCCGCGGACTCAAGGGTTATCTTTATTTAAACCCCTCGGGCCAGTGCTCCTCTGAGTGTTGGTCCAACTTGTCAGCCGCCGGTGGCCACCAGGGGCAACTCTGGGCTGGCCTACCGGAAGTTTGGACAATCTGAGTGTGCCCTGAGAACGAGATATGTGCAGCTCCTATCGGGATTTGTCGGCACATTCGGACGATGTTGCTAGACTTGTTTTACCATTGTCGAGGATGTCTTGTAACCGGGATGCCGAGTCTGATCGGATTGTCTTGGGAGAAGGAATATCCTTCTTTGATCGTGAGAGCTTGTGATGGGCTAAGTTGGGACTCCTTGCAGGGATTGATCTTTCGAAAGTCGTGCCCGCGGTTGTGGGCAGATGGGAATTTGTTAATGTCCGGTTGTAGAAAACCTGAAGTTGATCTTAATTAAAACACATCAACCGCGTGTGTTACCGTGATGGTCTCTTCTCGGCGGGGTCTGGGAATTGAACACGGTGTTGGAGTAATGCTTGACGTAGGTTGTTCTAGGATCACTTCTTGATCATAGTTGTTCGACCGTACTTTTGCCTTCTCTTCTCGCTCTCATGCGTATGTTAGCCACCATATATGCTAGTCGCTTGCTGCAGCTCCACCTCATACCTTTTACCCTTCCTATAAGCTTAAATAGTCTTGATCGCGAGGGTGTGAGATTGTTGAGTCCCCGTGACTCAAAGATACTTCCAAAACCAGCTTGCAGGTGCCGTTGAACCGTGCAGATGACGCAACCAAGCTCAAGGAGGAGCTTGATGAAGATCATGTTCATTATGTTGTTCCGTTTCCAGTTGATCAGTAGTGGAACCCAGTTGGGACAATCGGGGATCTGTGTAGCATTTGGGGTAGTCTTCTTTTATTTTGGTTCCGTAGTCGGACCTTGATTGTATCTGGTTGATGTAATGCTTTATTCATGTATTGTGTGAAGTGGCGAGTGTAAGCCAACTATGTAACTCTTTCCCTTATGTATTACACGGGTTGTGTGAAGATTACCTCACTTGCGACATTGCTTTCAATGCGGTTATGCCTCTCAGTCATTCTTCGACACGTGGGAGATATAGCCGCATCGAGGGCGTTACACATGCGCTGGCAGGTGCACGGGCACTGGCACGGGCGTGCGCATCAGTGCACGCGCAGGCGCACGCGCTGGCAGGTGCACGGGTGCGTGAAAGTCGGCGGGGAGCTCGTGGAACCCCGTGGCATCAAGCTCGGCGACAATGTGCGGCTCCCAGCCCATCAATGCCACAGGGATGGGCGCTGGCACAGTCTGGGCGACGGGAGCCGGAACGGGAGCGGGGACAGGCGCGGCGTCTTCCCGCAAGGCCAGTTGAAGCTCGTCCCAAAAGCGCCTTATGTTCTTGAGACCCCGGCTGGGTGTCTTCCTCAGGAAACTGGAAGACTAAGGGCAGACTATCGTGATGCGGCATGGCGTACATTTAGGTCAGGCTGGTTGGAGGTAGACGACAGGAGAATTGGAGAGGAAGAGAGAAGATTGTAGCGATACCAGGTAGTGGGGAGTTAATTTTAAACTGCGGCGCCAACGACATTAAAAGTGGGAGCAGTTGGGACAAAGGTGGGCGATGGAGCCTAGTCAAAGGGCTCGCCTCCCGGTGAGCCTGCACAGCGGTCTGCTCACACGCCTCCCTGTCAGCCGGCGCAGCGGTCTGCCCGCACGCCTGCCGTCGACTCACACGCTTGCTCGGACGGTACCAGCAGATGAGAAGCGGGACTCGTGGCGGCACGTAAACGCCCACGGTTTCAATAGTGAAAGTGTTCGCCTTAACATGACAGGTCTTTGTTCCAAAATACCTTGGCTCTTCATTTGTGTAACTTGTCATAAACAGCTTGTCTCAAATTGAAGAAAAAAATTACGAAGTAATATTTGTGCCATATCACGTGACCATGCTCAGTTTCAAGAATTTATGGTCACTTTTGGATTTTCTGAAATTTAAGATCCAGGATTCGAAACAATATCATAACCTGCATCATGCAATAAATTTTCAAGCCATACATTTGTTCTGTTGTATTTCTTAAGAAAGGATTTGGTCAAACATTTTGCTTAGTTAGACTTCAGACAAGTTATATATGCAGAGCAAAAGGATAATCCCTCCGTACCAGTGCATTGCCTGATATATTAACTCAAGTACTAGGCACGGGGAGCACCTAATATGAGCAACGGGGGGCCATTGGATCCAAGATGCAGCGACACACACGAGGCCTGAATGTTTTATTTGCAAAAAAACCTCTGGAGAGTTTGGAAATTGCGCATAATTACAAAGACTACTCCCAAGCCATTGGATCTCACTTCCAACGGTGTAAAAACTCATATCACCATAGCATCTAAGCTGCGGGGTGGATGTGATATTCTATGCCGCTATCATTTTTGTTTGTAAACTTGCAAAATATGTGTAACTTGTGCCATTACTTGTCTAACCGCACAAAGTGTTTGTTCAAAAAAACCATCCTACACTGAAATATCGGAACAACACAACGGGGTCCCACTTGTCATTAATCAAATTTGGACCTAAAACTAATAAATCTGAAAGAAGAGATTCGAATTGGCAACCTGGACTACAAAGCGTAAGTCGATAGCTTGAAACAACAACGGTTGTTGGCTTTGTCCCATAACTTGATTTTATACAGTATTACGTTGAGTAGAGTAGAGGGAGTGCCTCGTCTACATGTGCATGACTGTTGACTCACTTACTGGTGGGTCCCAGGTCTGTGATCTCTCTCTTCTCTCCATCGTCTAACCTTTGCACGTGCACACACGAAGAGTGGCGCTAGCTTGCTGTGGTGTTATTACAACTAAAAAAACTTGGAAAGTAGAAGAATCGCCTAGAATAAGAGACGTTGTTGCTGGTCGAGACAGAGCTAACCACACCTATCCTCCGTGCCATGTTAGCATGATGAAGCTGTGTGGCTAGTGGGGTGTTTTCGACCGACTGTCTGGGTCCCTAGGTCGAACCATAGGTACTACGTCTGATACAGTAAATTTTTACACGCACATTTTTCCTCCGTGCCGAGACATGGCACACCCTACCGCGCGGTTTCGGGGTCCTCCCGGGTGGTGCACGCATATATTCTTCCTGACGTGGGACGCCCTACCGCGCGTTTTCACTGAAGCAAGTAAATAAATGAGTCATCAAATCACGAAAGACCACTTTTCCCGCCAAGTACGTCAGTGAAGCACAGACCAATTAGCTAGGCCGCCGCCACATTTGTTTTTTCACCCCTTTTTATCTACTTGCCGGCAGGTAAATTTAAACATCCACCGCGGCGTTGCTCTGGTGTTTGAGTGCGGCGGGATTTTTATTTTTTGATTAACGGGAGCAGACGCGGCAGGATTTTTAATTTGTTGATTGATGGGAGCAGGCGCGGCAGCAATTAGTCACAATGACTCCGCCTTTAAAACCCACAGCTCCCTGATGTGAGAAGTCGTCGACTAGTGTTTTACCATGGTGAAAATCAAAAGATTCCCCGCTCCTCGGCTGGCTCCCTCTGCCTTCCCATAGATTGCATTGCCTTTCAGTCGTTTCGCCCCCTGCATCACCAACGTCGTGCGCCTCGAGAAGCAGATGGACTTCGGTGGTGTTTAGGCGCCCTCTGCATGGGCATGTCCATGTCTCGATGCAACATGACCGTTGGATCAAACTCAGACGGTGCAGATCAGTCACTGTAGCACAAAGTGTGTTTGTGTGTTTGGTTGCATTCTCATCTCAATATAGTGTGTAAGTCACCTTACAAAAACCAAATAATACCAAAACACTTAGGCACGGTACATTAACTCCCTCCCCGTTTCTTGTTTTATGACATATCAACCAATAAGAGACGTGGGCCGTGCATGCTTTCAATGACTTGAGACTAATAAACATGACATGCAGTGGTTAGTTCATTGCTTGCAATGCTATTAATTAGCAAAAAGACATTAAGTTTTCTCATTTTCCTCTCCGCCTTAGTCGTAGTGCACAACGTAAGATGACTTACACACCTAGACGGAGTAGTTGTTTCCTCTTCGTGTATTTGTGTTAACCCATTAGTGTGGACTCATGCACCCTTCATGCACTCTGCCAAACACCCCAAAGTGGGTCAAGAAGGGAACTTTTGCTCCCATCCCGTGCACCCTTCATACACCCTGCCTAACACTATTTGTGCTTCATATGGTTCATGTTTCGTGGAGTACTGTAGCATCGTACTCTCTGTGCGTTGTAGACCTAGTTCTGTTAACATTGATCTCACCGTTCATTCTCGAGCGGACAGTCGAGAAAGCGGTACTATGTTACTACATTACTGTTCATATAGTTGACATGCACACAACATCATTTGGTGTCGTCATATCTTACTACACTAGCAACAAGATTATGTAGTACTGACGTATGAACCACTGCACATGCCTAGTAGTAGGAGCACTGTGTATGTTCAAGTGGCTGCCATGTTTCGCACTCCTCCGTCGTAAGAGTAGAAACGCTTGCTGTAATCATTTTTTTTCTTCAAAAAAACAGTGGACACACTCTACCGTGCGGATCCTCCTCCAGCCATGCACTAAATTATTCACTTTCACCGACGTGTGGGACAGCCAGCATCGAGGTCCACCAGCCATGCATTAAATTACTCCGTAGTAGAGTGACAGTAGACTACCCCGATCGAAGCGCCACAATAATGCCCAATGAGCCGTCAAATCACAAAAAGCCCCTCCTTTCCAGCAGTAAGTTGGACGGACGAAGCAACCATCATTTCACTCTTCTCTCTCAGCTTCCTCTCTACCCAACCCTCGCTTCTTCCTCATCTTGTTTCTCATTTCTTCAAGAAAACCCCGACCTGCTTCTGCCATTGTTCTTCTCTCCCAAAGAAGGAAAGGTGAGCGCATCAATGGTGTTGATTCTGGCCAAGGTCCGGTCTTGCAACCCCGAGACTGATCCTATAACTCCCTCTCTTTTCTTCTTTTGGGTTTGTGATTATGGTTTCTTTTCTTTTATTTCTATTTGACAGTTTATTGATGGATGCTGGAGCACCGGCCGAAGTGATGTCTATGGCTCTGGCCAAAACCGTCGAGGCTCATGGTACGAAGAAGCGCAAGCACCCCGCCGAGACTACCGCAGGCAAGCTCAAAGCCATCGCCCTGTCCAAGCCCCCCTCTCCGGGATCCCTCATTAAGCAAGTCCAGGTAATATCTCTTCTTGACGATCTTTTTCTCGATCTTGATCGTGTTTCTTCATCTAACACGCAGTACTAGTACTAGTAGTACAACTTTCTGGGTGATCTTGCATGTGATTTTTGTGTGCCAAATGACGGTTCTAAATTCCTCTTTTTACCAAAACATGCGAGAGGTTGACACTGATTTCTTATAGATTAGTTTCAACTACTCCCTCTGTCCCAAATTTCTTGTCTTAGATTTGTCTAGATACAGATGTATCTAATACTAAAATGTGACTTGATACATCCGTATCTAGACAAATCTAAGACAAGAATTTTGGGACGAAGGGAGTACTTTATGAACATCAATGCTACCTTTGAAGAGGGTATATTTGCCTCAGTAACTTGTGTTATGGATATTGCAAGTAATCCCTCTGCTCTCATGCCTTTGAAGACATGTTCTAGTGTCTTTGTTCACTCATTTCTGTGCATATATGTAGTCATATATGGAGTATAATATCGAAAATCATCTTATATTTCTGAACAGAGGTAGTAATAAAATATGGTTTCTGTTTGAATTAGAACCAGGTCCGCAGTGGAGATGAAGTTCTCAAAGTCATGCCGTGTGAAATGGAAGACCTGAGGATGAGTTCTACTGCTAAACTATACAGCTGCTGTGTCCTTGTCGCCACGTGTCCTGAACTAGTGTTTTCCTGTAGCATTGTTGTCAGGCGTGTTCTCGAGGTTGTACTTGGCGACAACAATTTCCTGGCCGTGCCTTCGATTACAAAGGGTGTGGTTCTTGTAAAGCTTCCCAACAAATCTAATGTGACTTGTCTTGATGATCATGTTTATGAGTGGAAAGGCCACTCTGTTAGGTTCTCCAAGGTTGACAAGATGGTGATGGTGCATGTAGACATCTCTCACGAAGTCCATGGCCTAGTCAGTTATGCGGGGTACATCCCGTAGGTCAGTGCCAAGAAATAGTCTGCAGAGTTTAATTAGTGCAACTTTGCTTGTCTGTAGAAAGTACTATTGTTCACTACTTGATTTGTGTTTGTGAACCCTGTATTGTTTATTAGTACCGCCGCTTTTGGTGTGTGGTCAGTCCTGAGAACGGTCTATGTTAATGTATGTCCACTCAATTCAGTCTGTATATTTTGAAGTATCCAGATCATCTTTTTGTGAGGATGGTTTATCAATTATGGTTACACTCCAATATATGTATGCATTGCAGGGTTTATCGCACCCACTAGGATTTCCAGTCACATGGATGTTCGGTCCATATGATTTGTCACGTCCTTTGGATTGTCCTGCTTGTGGGAGTAGGCGGGGCCCCTGCATGCCACCCGTAGTTGGACGATCAATCTTCTGTTTAGTACTTCAACACAGTGATTTCCTGGTAAGGATTCACTCGTGTCACATCAAGTAAATCTTATTGATTTACTGTCTAAATCTTATTGATTTAATGTCATGTTTTCTTTCTTTTCCTGTAATTTTACGATGCAGGTTTTTCCATGTGACATTCATCACATAATAAACCGTTTGGTTTGCTCTACGATGGCTATTTTTGCAGGTTTCACTTCTTATGTCATGCCAGTAATGAAGGCACTGTCCATCACTTATATTACTAGAAAAAATTGGATCAGTCTGTTGTCTGAGTACAAGCTGAATCCCTATGATGAACTGCAGTTTGGTTTAACAAAAACGCCACAATTAGTCCTTCTCGCGTTTAAAAGAAATGAAGAAAAAAACTAGATCACGGTCACGAAGCCTAGTCAAGTTAGAAAGCTGATCGTAGTAGACCAAACACGATTGCCGCTGTCTCGCACATCGGTACCACCTTCAGCAACGGATCGACCACTGGCAGTTGCTCTAGCACTAACAGCGGCAGCAGCTCAGTCTGATCCAGCTGAGGATTGGGAACCGACCACGTCAGCGGATCAGGCTGATCTACCGGATGATCGGGCATCCACACCGGCACCTGCTCCGACACCGGCACCAGCTCTACAAGGAGCACCATCTCCGGCAGCAGCAGAGGCTTCGGCACCTGCACCAACACTTGCACTTGCATCTGCTCCAGCCCGTGCAGTGGCAACCGAACGAGCAGTTGCACCGGCAACAGACTGGGATGCAGTTCGCACTTCATATACCAAAGTCCTTACAAAAATCGACATGTCCACCTTCTTGGTAAGCATTGGCCGCCCAAGTGTTTCGTTCTTTTCTATTTCCATGTTGTTTCGCATGATTCATTGTGTTGATCTAACTGTTTGGGTATGTCTTCTTGTTTGCAAACAGATAATTCCTAGAGCAACGAGGGAGTCGTTCAACAATCCGGGCGACAGCGGCCAAGATACCGTAAGTACAAAGGATGGTCGCATGATGATTGATGCGACAGCGGCCAAGATACCGTAAGTACAAAGTATGTCTTCTTGTTTGGGTATGTCTTCTCTTACCATGTGCAGCCTTGGTGTGAATGAACCTGCTCAATATACCGTAAGTACAAAGGATGGTCGTATGATGATTGATGCTAAAGGATGGTCGAGGTTCAAATCTAAATCATATCTTGCGGTAGGGGATGATGTCAAAATCAAACTTTCCTAGCAAGGATAGCTGGTCCAAATCAACTTTGAAATTCTTCAGTATTGCCGAACTGATCTATCCACCGAGAGATTTTGATGTAATACTCTGGCATGGTGAAACAAGTGTCCTGTGTGTATAAGTAGTACGACAGTATCATTGATAGAATTGCAACTCTGATTGCTGGTTAGGAACTATCGTTTGATTTCATTCCAACGGCTGTTGTGCTTTATGTTGGAAATATGCCCTAGAGGCAATAATAAAATGATTATTATATTTCCTTGTTCATGATAATTGTCTATTATTCATGCTATAATTGTATTATCCGGAAATCGTAATACATGTGTGAATACATAGACCACAATGTGTCCCTAGTGAGCCTCTAGTTGACTAGCTCGTTGATCAACAGATAGTCATGGTTTCTTGCCTATGGACATGGGGATGTCATTGATAACGGGATCACATCATTAGGAGAATGATGTGATGGACAAGACCCAAACCTAAGCATAGCACAAAGATTGTGTAGTTCGTTTGCTGTAGCTTTTCTGGATGTCAAGTATCATTTCCTTAGACCATGAGATTGTGCAACTCCCAGATGCCGTAGGAGTGCCTTGGGTGTGCCAAACGTCACAATGTAACTGGGTGACTATAAAGGTACATTACAGGTATCTCCGAAAGTGTCTGTTGGGTTGGCACGAATCGAGACTGGGATTTGTCACTCCATATGACGGAGAGGTATCTCTAGGCCCACTCGGTAATGCATCATCATAATGAGCTCAATGTGATCAAGTGGTTGATCATGGGATCATGCATTACGGTACGAGTAAAGTGACTTGTCGGTAACGAGACTGAACGAGGTATTGGGATACTGACGATCGAGTCTCGGGCAAGTAACGTACCGATTGACAAAGGGAATTGAATATGGGATTTCTTGAATCCTCGACGTCGTGGTTCATCCGATGAGATCATCGAGGAGCATGTGGGAGCCAACATGGGTATCCAGATCCCGCTGTTGGTTATTGATCGGAGAGTCGTCTCGGTCATGTCTACATGTCTCCCGAACCCGTAGGGCCTACACACTTAAGGTTCGGTGACGCTAGGGTTGTAGAGATATGAGTATGCAGTAACCGGAAAGTTGTTCGAAGTCCCGGATGAGATCCCGGACGTCACGAGGAGTTCCGGAATGGTCTGGAGGTGAAGAATTATATATAGGAAGTGCAGTTTCGGCCATCGGGAGAGTTTCGAGGGTCTGCGGAGGGAACCACCCATTCCGGAGGGCCTCATGGGCTGACGTGGGGAGGGAACCAGCCCATAGTGGGCTGGTGCGCCCCCCTTGGGCCCCCCATGCGCCTAGGGTTGGGAACCCTAGGGGAGGGGGCGCCTCCACTTGCCTTGGGGGGTACTCCACCCCCTTGGCCGCCGCCCCCCTAGGAGATCCCATCTCCTAGGGCCGATGCACCCCCCTAGGGGGCCTATATAAAATGGGGGGAGGGAGGGCAGCCGCACCTCAAGCCTTGGCGCCTCCCTCTCCCCTGCTACACCTCTCCCTCTCGCAGAAGCTCGGCGAAGCCCTGCTGCGATCACTGCTGCATCCACCACCACGCCGTCGTGCTGCTAGATCTTCATCAACCTCTCCTTCCCCCTTGCTGGATCAAGAAGGAGGAGACGTCATCCGCTCCATACATGTGTTGAACGCGGAGGTGCTGTCCGTTCGGCACTTGGTCATCGGTGATTTGGATCATGGCGAGTACGACTCCATCATCCCCATTCTCTTGAACGCTTCTGCACGCGATCTACATGGGTATGTAGATGCACTCTCCTCTCGTTGCTAGTTGACTCCATAGATTGATCTTGATGAAACGTAGGAATTTTTTTTGTTTTCTGCAATGTTCCCCAACAGTGGCATCATGAGCTAGGTCTATGCGTAGTTACTATGCACGAGTAGAACACAAAGTAGTTGTTGGCGTCGATATTGCCAATTTGCTTGCCGTTACTAGTCTTATCTTGATTCGGCAGCATCGTGGGATGAAGCGGCCCGGACCAACCTTACACGTACGCTTACGTGAGACCGGTTCCACCGACTGACATGCACTAGTTGCATAAGGTGGCTGGCGGGTGTCTGTCTCTCCCACTTTACTCGGATCGGATTCGATGAACAGGGTCCTTATGAAGGGTAAATAGAAATTGGCAATTCACGTTGTGGTTTTGGCGTAGGTAAGAAAATATTGTTGCTAGAACCCTATTGCAGCCACGTAAAAACTTGCAACAACAATTAGAGGACATCTAACTTGTTTTTGCAGCAAGTGTTTTGTGATGTGATATGGCCAAAGTTGTGATGAATGATGAATGATATATATGTGATGTATGAGATCATGTTCTTGTAATAGGAATCACGACTTGCATGTCGATGAGTATGACAACTGGCAGGAGCCATAGGAGTTGTCTTTATTTTTTGTATGACCTGCGTGTCATTGAGAAACGCCATGTAAATTACTTTACTTTATTGCTAAACGTGTTAGCCATAGTAGTAGAAGTAATAGTTGGCGAGCAACTTCATGGAGACACGATGATGGAGATCATGGTGTCATGCCGGTGACAAGATGATCATGGAGCCCCAAGATGGAGATCAAAGGAAGCTATATGATACTGGCCATATCATGTCACTATTATTTGATTGCATGTGATGTTTATCATGTTTTTGCATCTTGTTTACTTAGAACGACAGTAGTAAATAAGAAGATCCCTCATAATAATTTCAAGAAAGTGTTCCCCCTAACTGTGCACCGTTGCGACAGTTTGTTGTTTCAAAGCACCACGTGATGATCGGGTGTGATAGATTCCAATGTTCACATACAATGGGTGTAAGACAGATTTACACATGCAAACACTTAGGTTGACTTGACAAGCCTAGCATGTACAGACATGGCCTCGAAACACAGAAGACCGAAAGGTCGAGCATGAGTCGTATAGAAGTACGATCAACATGAAGATGTTCACCGATGTTGACTAGTCCGTCTCACGTGATGATCGGACACGGCCTAGTTAACTCGGATCATGTTATACTTAGATGACTGAAGGGATGTCTATATAAGTGGGAGTTCATTGAATAATTTGATTAGATGAACTTAATTATCATGAACTTAGTCTAAAATCTTTACAACATGTATTGTAGATCAAATGGCCAACGTTGTCCTCAACTTCAACGCGTTCCTAGAGAAAACCAAGCTGAAAGACGATGGCAGCAACTATACGGACTGGGTCCGGAACCTGAGGATCATCCTCATAGCTGCCAAGAAAGATTATGTCCTACAAGCACCGCTAGGTGAAGCACCTGCTCTCCCTGCAGAACAAGACGTTATGAACGCTTGGCAGACACGTACTGATGATTACTCCCTCGTTCAGTGCGGCATGCTTTACAGCTTAGAACCGGGGCTCCAAAAGCGTTTTGAGAGACACGGAGCATATGAGATGTTCAAAGAGCTGAAAATGGTTTTTCAAGATCATGCCCGGGTCGAGAGATATGAAGTCTCCGACAAGTTCTTCAGCTGTAAGATGGACGAAAATAGTTCTGTCAGTGAGCACATGCTCACAATGTCTGGGTTACATAACCGCTTGACTCAGCTGGGAGTTAATCTCCAGGATGACGCGGTCATTGACAGAATCCTCCAGTCGCTTCCACCAAGCTACAAGAGCTTTGTGATGAACTTCAATATGCAGGGGATGGAAAAGACCATTCCTGAAGTATTTGCAATGCTGAAATCAGCAGAGGTAGAAGTCAAAAAGGAACATCAAGTGTTGATGGTGAATAAAACCACTAAGTTCAAGAAAGGCAAGGGTAAGAAGAACTTCAAGAAGGATGGCAAGGGAGTTGTCGCGCCCGGTAAGCAAGCTGCCGGGAAGAAGCCAAAGAATGGACCCAAGCCCGAGACTGAGTGTTTTTATTGCAAGGGAAGTGGTCACTGGAAGCGGAACTGCCCCAAATACTTAGCGGACAAGAAGGCCGGCATCACGAAAGGTATATGTGATATACATGTAATTGATGTGTACCTTACCAGTACTCGTAGTAGCTCCTGGGTATTTGATACCGGTGCGGTTGCTCACATTTGTAACTCAAAGCAGGAGCTGCGGAATAAGCGGAGACTGGCGAAGGACGAGGTGACGATGCGCGTCGGGAATGGTTCCAAGGTCGATGTGATCGCCGTCGGCACGCTACCTCTACATTTACCTACGGGATTAGTTTTAAACCTCAATAATTGTTATTTAGTGCCAGCTTTGAGCATGAAAATTGTATCAGGATCTCGTTTAATTAGAGATGGCTACGAGAATAATGGTTGTTCTATTTATATGAGAGATATGTTTTATGGTCATGCTCCGATGGTGAATGGTTTATTCTTAATGAATCTCGAGCGTAATGCTACACATATTCATAGTGTGAATACCAAAAGATGTAAGGTTGATAATGATAGTCCCACATACTTGTGGCGCTGCCGCCTTGGTCACATAGGTGTCAAACGCATGAAGAAGCTCCATGCAGATGGACTTTTAGAGTCTCTTGATTACGAATCATTTGACACGTGCGAACCATGCCTCATGGGTAAAATGACCAAGACTCCGTTCTCAGGAACAATGGAGCGAGCAACCAACTTATTGGAAATCATACATACTGATGTGTGCAGTCCAATGAGTGTTGAGGCTCGCGGTGGCTATCGTTATGTTCTCACCCTCACTGATGACTTGAGTAGATATGGGTATGTCTATTTAATGAAACACAAGTCTGAGACCTTTGAAAAGTTCAAGGAATTTCAGAGTGAGGTTGAGAATCAACGTGACAGGAAAATCAAGTTCTTACGATCAGATCGTGGGGAGAATACTTGAGTCACGAATTTGGCACACACTTAAGAAAATGTGGAATAGTTTCACAACTCACGCCGCCTGGAACACCTCAGCGTAATGGTGTGTCCGAACGTCGTAATCGCACTCTATTAGATATGGTGCGATCTATGATGTCTCTTACCGATTTACCGCTATCATTTTGGGGCTATGCTTTAGAGACTGCCGCATTCATTTTAAATAGGGCTCCGTCGAAATCCGTTGAGACGACACCGTATGAATTATGGTTTGGGAAGAAACCTAAGCTGTCATTTCTAAAAGTTTGGGGATGCGATGCTTATGTCAACAAACTTCAACCTGAAAAGCTTGAACCCAAGTCAGAAAAATGCGTCTTCATAGGATACCCTAAAGAAACTATTGGGTATACCTTCTACCTCAGATACGAAGGCAAGATCTTTGTTGCCAAGAATGGATCCTTTCTAGAGAAAGAGTTTCTCTCAAAAGAAGTAAGTGGGAGGAAAGTAGAACTTGATGAAGTATTACCTCTTGAGCCGGAAAGTGGCGCAACTCAAGAAAATGTTCCTGAGGTGCCTGCACCGACTAGAGAGGAAGTTAATGATGATGATCATGAAACTTCAGATCAAGTTGCTACTGAACTTCGTAGGTCCACAAGGACACGTTCCGCACCAGAGTGGTACGGCAACCCTGTCTTGGAAATCATGTTGTTAGACAACGGTGAACCTTCGAACTATGAAGAAGCGATGGCGGGCCCGGATTCCGACAAATGGCTGGAAGCCATGAAATCCGAGATAGGGTCCATGTATGAAAACGAAGTATGGACTTTGACTGACTTGCCCGTTGAGCGGCGAGCCATAGAAAATAAATGGATCTTTAAGAAGAAGACAGACGCGGATGGTAATGTGACCATCTATAAAGCTCGACTTGTCGCTAAGGGTTATCGACAAGTTCAAGGGGTTGACTATGATGAGACTTCCTCACCTGTAGCGAAGCTAAAGTCCGTCCGAATCATGTTAGCAATTGCCGCATTCTATGATTATGAGATATGGCAAATGGACATCAAAACGGCATTCCTTAATGGTTTCCTTAAGGAAGAATTGTATATGATGCAGACGGAAGGTTTTGTCGATCCTACGAATGCTGACAAGGTGTGCAAGCTCCAACGCTCGATTTATGGGCTGGTGCAAGCATCTCGGAGTTGGAACATTCGCTCTGATGAGATGATCAAAGCGTTTGGGTTTATGCAGACTTATGGAGAAGCCTGCGTTTACAAGAAAGTGAGTGGGAGCTCTGTAGCATTTCTCATATTATATGTAGATGACATACTTTTGATGGGAAATGATATAGTGCTTTTGGACAGCATTAAGGCCTACTTGAATAAGAGTTTTTCAATGAAGGACCTTGGAGAAGCTGCTTATATATTAGGCATCAAGATCTATAGAGATAGATCAAGACGCCTCATAGGTCTTTCACAAAGCACATACCTTGATAAGATATTGAAGAAGTTCAATATGGATCAGTCTAAGAAGGGGTTCTTGCCTGTGTTGCAAGGTGTGAAATTGAGCTCAGCTCAATATCCGACCACGGCAGAAGATATAGAAGAGATGAGTGTCATCCCCTATGCCTCAGCCATAGGGTCTATTATGTATGCCATGTTGTGTACCAGACCTGATGTAAACCTTGCCGTAAGTTTGGTAGGTAGGTACCAAAGTAATCCCGGCAAGGAACACTGGACAGCGGTTAAGAATATCCTGAAGTACCTGAAAAGGACTAAGGAAATATTTCTCGTTTATGGAGGTGATGAAGAGCTCGTCGTAAAGGGTTACGTCGACGCTAGCTTCGACACAGATCTGGATGACTCTAAGTCACAAACTGGATACGTGTATATTTTGAATGGTGGGGCAGTAAGCTGGTGCAGTTGCAAGCAAAGCATTGTGGCGGGGTCTACATGTGAAGCGGAGTACATGGCAGCCTCGGAGGCAGCACACGAAGCAGTCTGGGTGAAGGAGTTCATTACCGACCTAGGAGTCATACCCAATGCGTCGGGCCCGATGACTCTCTTCTGTGACAACACTGGAGCTATTGCCCTTGCCAAGGAGCCCAGGTTTCACAGAAAGACCAGGCATATCAAGCGTCGCTTCAACTCCATTCGTGAAAGTGTTCAAAATGGAGACATAGAGATTTGTAAAGTACATACGGACCTGAATGTAGAAGATCTGTTGACTAAACCTCTCCCTAGAGCAAAACATGATCAACACCAGAATTCCATGGGTGTTCGATTCATCACAATGTAACTAGATGATTGACTCTAGTGCAAGTGGGAGACTGTTGGAAATATGCCCTAGAGGCAATAATAAAATGATTATTATATTTCCTTCTTCATGATAATTGTCTATTATTCATGCTATAATTGTATTATCCGGAAATCGTAATACATGTGTGAATACATAGACCACAATGTGTCCCTAGTGAGCCTCTAGTTGACTAGCTCGTTGATCAACAGATAGTCATGGTTTCCTGGCTATGGACATGGGGATGTCATTGATAACGGGATCACATCATTAGGAGAATGATGTGATGGACAAGACCCAAACCTAAGCATAGCACAAAGATCGTGTAGTTCGTTTGCTGTAGCTTTTCTGGATGTCAAGTATCATTTCCTTAGACCATGAGATTGTGCAACTCCTGGATGCCGTAGGAGTGCCTTGGGTGTGCCAAACGTCACAACGTAACTGGGTGACTATAAAGGTACATTACAGGTATCTCCGAAAGTGTCTGTTGGGTTGGCACGAATCGAGACTGGGATTTGTCACTCCATATGACGGAGAGGTATCTCTGGGCCCACTCGGTAATGCATCATCATAATGAGCTCAATGTGATCAAGTGGTTGATCATGGGATCATGCATTACGGTACGAGTAAAGTGACTTGCCAGTAACGAGACTGAATGAGGTATTGGGATACCGACGATCGAGTCTCGGGCAAGTAACGTACCGATTGAAAAGGGAATTGCATACGGGATTGCTTGAATCCTCGACGTCGTGGTTCATCCGATGAGATCATCGAGGAGCATGTGGGAGCCAACATGGGTATCCAGATCCAGCTGTTGGTTATTGACCGGAGAGTCGTCTCGGTCATGTCTACATGTCTCCCGAACCCGTAGGGTCTACACACTTAAGGTTCGGTGACGCTAGGGTTGTAGAGATATGAGTATGCAGTAACCCGAAAGTTGTTTGGAGTCCCGAATGAGATCCCGGACGTCACGAGGAGTTCCGGAATGGTCCGGAGGTGAAGAATTATATACAGGAAGTGCAGTTCCGGAATGGTCCGGAGGTCAAGAATTATATACAAGAATTATATAGTGGGCTGGTGCGCCCCCCCTTGGGCCCCCATGCGCCTAGGGTTGGGAACCCTAGGGGAGGGGGCGCCTCCACTTGCCTTGGGGGGTACTCCACCCCCTTAGCCGCCGCCCCCCTAGGAGATCCCATCTCCTAGGGCCGGCGCACCCCCCTAGGGGGCCTATATAAAAGGGGGGAGGGCAGCCGCACCTCAAGCCTTGGCGCCTCCCTCTCCCCTGCTACACCTCTCCCTCTCGCAGAAGCTTGGCAAAGCCCTGCTGCGATCACTGCTGCATCCACCACCACGCCGTCGTGCTGCTGGATCTTCATCAACCTCTCCTTCCCCCTTGTTGGATCAAGAAGGAGGAGACGTCATCCGCTCCGTACGTGTGTTGAATGTGGAGGTGCCGTCCGTTCGGCACTTGGTCATCGGTGATTTGGATCATGGTGAGTACGACTCCATCATCCCCGTTCTCTTGAACGCTTCCGCACGCGATCTACAAGGGTATGTAGATGCACTCTCCTCTCATTGCTAGTTGACTCCATAGATTGATCTTGGTGAAACGTAGGAATTTTTTTTATTTTCTGCAACGTTCCCCAACACTTTATTCAATTTTGTGCATTCTCCTTGCGACATTATCTAAAACCAGTGCCGTACCGACCGCTTGCAATATGAAAAGCGCTGAGGTAGAACACATGGGCCCCCAAACATGCAGGCCCACCGGCCTATGGCCCAAATTCTAGAACCGTGAGCCTGTCTGAGTATTTCTCAGCTGAACCCCCATAATGCCCGTGTGTTGCACGTAATATCAAGATGCATTTGTATGAGTATTTTATCTTGTGAGAGAAAAGGATGAACGAGGGAAGGCCTTATTTGCAAATGTGAGGTGTGTGGGTACCTTTTTGCAAAATTGCCATAGTTTCCTTCCTATCCGTCAGATATAAATCGGACGACCTATATTGCAGGATGACAGGCACACCATCATCACCAACTCGTCTATACCGTTTTAAAAAAACTCTATTTTTTATAATTATATATGTTATATATATTCCCCTTGATTTTTATTATGTATAAAGTGGTGATATAAAAGATCTTTATATTTCTTTACAGAGGGAATATTTCTCTGTCAAAAATATATTTATGTGTAATAACTAGTTACTCCTGTTTTTCTACTTCCTTGCGCTGATATGTGGGGCATCCGGCAACGGGGTCCATATGCCATATGCACCAAATTAGAGTGCACAACTGCACGGTAGACACACCCCGGTCGTAGCGCCGCATTAATGCCTAATGAGTCGTCAAATCACAAAACCCCCACCTTTATAGCTTTAGCAGTAAGCTGGATGGATGAAGCGGCAATATTTCACTCGGCCTGAATCCCTTCTCCCTTGTCTGCTTGTTCACAGAAAACCCCCGCTCGGCGATTGCATAGGGTTTTCTCATGGAGAACCTAGTACGAATTCTTCATCCATCCCCGATAAATCCAAATCCCTTGGTCACGGGTACTCCTAGGATGGCAGGCGCCACCGTTGATGCATTTTTCTTCCTACTGAATCTAATGTGTTTCATTTGCAGTGTCCAAAGTGCAAGGATCCTACATGTTTCTGCGCCTCGGTGAGACGCCACACTTGTTCCTTCTCATCCTAACACAGGATTTTAAAACACGCAAAGTATGTTCCTAGAATCCTCTTTTCTATCCGGGAGGGTGGGTTTTTTTGAACATGATGTCGACTAATTTGGAAATTTGGATTGCTATATTTAGATAAAAGGTACTAGTACCCTGGTCAACACTGACGTGAAGGAGGAAAGTATTTCTAGATTTGGATATAGGGAATACATTGTGTTCTCATATTATTTTTCCTGCAGTGCATTCCTTGCTCTGCCAGAACACATTTACTCAAGATGCTCGGCCTTGCCATAACTGAATACACTAGTTTAATGGTAACAGTGAAGACAAGCCATGGATATAAGTTTCGAGTTGGGTTCATGAACCAAGAAGATCGCTGCTTTTTTATGGCCGAACTTGGATAAACTTTCTCAAGTGTTACAGACTAAAAGTTGGCGCACGAATGTTGATGGAAATAGCAGAACCTGGTCTCATCTTCACTACAATCTTCCACCCCGACGTCGTTCCAATTGTTCATCCATGTTAGTTTTGTATCTAGTTCTTTCTTGTTGCCTCGATTACTTCTTAATCCACCTATTCTGTCTAACTGATCACAATTTAACTTTAGAAGTAGCAACGAATCTCTCACAAAGATGCTACTTCTAACTAATGTTTTCTTATAATTGGTGGCACGTGTAGGTTTTTTTAGAGTTAAGCAGGCTGCTCGTCTATTATTATACTAGTTGACCCGTTGCGCCAAATGGCGCAGAGACCCGCTGAAGACATATTGTCAATAAAAATAGTTTCATGCTACAAGAACCTTGAACTAAACCATAGTCTGGGAAAAGGGAAATTTTGCATAATATGAATATGTTCAATCTGAAAAAATGGTCACTATGATGAGGTAGTAAAGTTGGCATGGTTGTATTTTTTTAGCAAGTTTGAAATGATGGTTATCATGATGAAAAATTTGTGCATGCATATATTTCTTGGGATGATGAGAGAGTAAAGATGGCTTGGCTGTATTTTTTTAGCAAGTTTGAAACATGCAGTATGATGAGAAAGCAAAGTTGGCATGGTTGTATTTTTTTAGCAAGTTTGAAAACATGGTTATTATGATGAAAAACTTGGGCATACATATATTTCTTGGAAAAAGAGGGGAAAAGATAAGAAACCTAAGGAAAAAAGATATAATATAGTCGGTTTATCTTAAAATAGTTCCATGTTGTCGAAGATATAAGAAACCTAAGGAAAACCAAATGGCGCAGAGACCCGCTAAAGCCATGTTATCAATGAAAATAGTTTCATTTTTGCAAGGACCTATTCGATATCGGTAGTAGAAAGCTCAGTTTTTAAATCATGGTATATCGAAAATATGGTTATTACGCTGCGAAATCCAAGTTTAAAAAAATTGTATAACATGTACATACCAGCTAAGGAAGCATTGTTTTAGTTGAAAATATGGTTATCATGGACCCGTTGTGCATGCCAAATCACTCTAAATCCATGTGCATAATGAAAAAGATATCCATGGTTTAATTCCCTTTAATAAGAAACATGATGGATTGTTGTCTACAATAAGATATATATACACGTTTTAGTTTGACAACACAGACCCATTTGAAATCATGTATGCAAATGGCGTAGAGACCCACTAACACTCGTGCTTTAAAAAAAACATGTATCAATAGACTTGTTCATGGGCAGGCATGTATGCCAACTTAAACGCCCGTGTGTACATCTTTTTATTTATTTTTGTATAGGGAGAAGAGTATAGGTTGATACTTCTGGCCTTTTTAGTTGTTTTCGTCATCATCAGTGGAGGTTTGTTGGTTGTCTGAATGTTCAGAATTTATGCTTGAGCTCACTTGACGGATGGATGGTATTTTTTTGAGGGGAGGATGGATGGTAAATTAATCTGGCTTTTGTGTTGCCGAAGAAAGACAGGCGCAAGCCGTTTTAAGTTAGGTGAACATTGCACACCACCACAAGTTTGGCCACTTATGGTAACAGGTATTTAGGTTCACATTTAAAACCTTTTAGCAGGAACTGATGTCACTGAAACAACTTGAAAACTATTCGAGACAGCCAAAAGTTTTGCAAAATCGGACACTTTCCAAACAAAGAAGCGCCATTTCAGCACAAGTTCTGAAGACTACATGTAATAGGCAGTTTTCCATCTTGCATTAGCAAGTAGGAGAAAATGTCAAGGGCTGAAAAAAAGAAGAATGGGGTATTTAACTGTGAATCTGAATCGGAGAAGAGAGTCGACTGCCATACAAAACTTCCTTCTCTAAGACTTGATATCTACAATGCAAGCGGAAAATCAGTTCAATACAAGAAAATTATAGTGAATACAATAGTAGAAAGTGTACGAAGAAGTCCCAAGAAAAAAATTCAAAACCTTTCGTATTTTTATTTTTTTTGCGGGGTAAAACCTTTCATATTGCAATGTGCTGAAGATTTTCCTAACAATTAGATCAGCCATATACGCAAGAGAGTCAATTGCCCATTCACGGGTCACCAAAGAACAACAATTTAAGGAGCAGAAGTCAACTAATTACAACTGCAGATAAGTTGACTACAAACCTTCCTGGCTATTACCATAGTAAGCAATCGGCAACTCTAAGTACGGTAACAAAGCAAGTCTCCCGATTCTAATAACAATAGTACTAAATTGTGAAGGCTTGTGTTACATCAATTTATCCCATTGTGTGCATGAAAAAAATGAACTGCTAGATATATGTTTCCAATCGACTATCATATGAATTCTTCAACTTTTATCTGGAGATTTTGAAGTAGCAAAGTATTCCCTCAAGTTACAAAATTGGAAAGATCAAGGCTTTTGCTAAGCTGGGAGCATTCATATGACATGTTGGTCTTCAAAATTGATCTCTAACTAAAAAAGAGCTTGCTGAACTGAAAACATGTACTACATGCACAACTACTGTCAGGAAAGTGATAGTGGTTTAGAAGCCCGATCCGCTAGAGTATCATCACTGGAAATTTGACTGATCATCCAAGATGATTTACCAAAACTGAAAGCAAACAATCTTATACATGAATACCTATATGGCTGTAATTAGAACTAAAACACGCTATTTTGAACATGGGCAGGAAAGTATAAATCAGTGCAGTATTTGGGAGATTATGATGGTGTACTAAACATAAATGTAACCAGCCAGCTTCTATAGGGAATGCAAATACTCATGGAATGAAAAAATAGAGCACATCTTTGCAGGAATAAGGTACATGTTTCCTTACCTGTAGGTAAAATGCACCATACTATTTTATTTCTTGCAGCCCTTAGCATCCTGTAAAAATAAAATAAGAAGTCATGTTAAGTGGTCCGTGAAAGCGGATACATGTACTAACATGATATATTTTCTGCCCGCTAGCAAGTTACTAAGCAAGATCATCAAATATTTCTTTATAGACCACATGTGAGTTTTGCCAGTGTTTTCAGGAGAGTTATTTTCAAATTTGTAATCTGAGAACTGACCAAGAGATACTCACACAAGTCAAAATAGGAACCCTAGGCGCTAAATTTGAGATGTCCATAATTACTCCAACGTAGTAACCAACCCATACTCTGTAAACTTAGTTTTTTAAATACTTCAAAAAGAAGTGTACAGGCAAGAATGTGTCTTCCATAGGTATGTTTACATTTTCTAAAAGTGTATTCAAATGGGAGTAGTATGTAAAAAAAGGTGAAGACTAATAATGTGGTATGCATATATCATAATTATTATGAATACACCGGTAGGTGTAAAAAAGGCTGAACTGAACTGGCCGCAAATTTCCTCTAGCCACGAATGTAGCCATGGTGTCCAAAGAGCGCCTTCTGGTTCTTGGTGAATTGTACGCCACATAAGCAATGCCCTATGTGCTTGCAATCAGACAACCATGTGATTTTACCATTCTTCCAAAAGACCGCCGGTGCATCATTTTCACATAAAACTTGCACGCACACGCATTTTTTTTGTACAACTACGAAATGAGCAGTAAATTAGGAATGTGTCGCCAATCAAAATGAAGTCCCCTTCCCATAATTTTTGTAAAGAAATCAACATCATAAAGCTCTTTGATTACCTTCCATTCAAGCTGACCATGAAGTTTTGCTGCTGGAATCCTCTTTGGAGATGTAACAACCTGTAGAAAATAAATAACTTATATGACTGGCAAAGCAAAAACACATTATCATGCAAAATATAGTTATGTACATTCAGCAAGATATAGATGACAACATTCTATGAGAAGAAATCACACTGTCCTACAGAGCGCAACCAAACCATTCCCAGTTCAGTTTAGTATAAAAGTACTACATTACTAAAGGAGAGCTAGTTCTCACATAGGAATAAAATAAGATCAATCATGCAGGGTCTGACATTCATATAGATACTGAAATATTCTGCAAATAAATCATCCATACCCAGGATATATCAAATACTTCCACATGAAAATGAAGAAGAAAAACATGGCACACATCATTCATTCATAGTAGAGCTTAAAACATGCTAGAAGGTGAGTATGTCAGATTGACAATAAAAAACAGATAGCTTCGTTGGTACTCACTGTTGTTGGGACTATCAAATTAAAATTCCATATCTATTAGAAAACTGATAAAGCTTGAGGGCCTCTTAAATACAAAGAGAGGGCATGTGCAGAGAGGCCATCCATACCGATTAAGAAAACTCACTTTTTAGCAACCAGACTCCTTCAAGCAGAGGTGGGGGCATGGTCATGGGATTTAGATGACCAGTTCCGCCAAATGGCGCAGAGACCCATTTAAAGCCATGTGCTCGTTGAAAATATTTGCATTTTTCAATAACTATGTATTTGAGCAACTACAAACGATAAGAAATTGGCTTTCTTTGTAAAAATTTAATTTATTATAGAGTTAAGCTCACATAAAAGGAAAGATGGCAACAACGGAGTACAATTGTATTGCGTGCAACAGCAACCAAAATTAGTTAGCTAATAAATTGTTTGAAGGTAACCAAACATTTCGGAGGAGTTTATGCCACATCTCATTCTGCTAAAAAAAGATCACGAAAAGAAAGAAAAACGGCCATCAATGATGATACAATTGATTTGATACAACAAGGATAAGAGAAATGAGTAACAGTCAAAGAAACAAAATGTCTAAATTAGTTTTTTAACCATGTAGGAGAGTTGCATGACAGAGAAACAACAGAGGGTGGTCAGCACTCAACGACAAGTAGTCTAGAAAAACGCAGGGAAACTGCCAAGTACTCCCTTCGTTCCAAAATAGATGATCCAACTTTGTATTAATTTTGTACTAAAGTTAGTACAAAGTTGAGTCATCTATTTTGAAACGGAGGGAGTACAACTAAAGCAGGTCCAAAAGACGACCAGGACCTAAATGATTCCTAACCAGTAGCCATTAGCTTTCAGCTGACTCATAACCTCAGAATCAACGTAATTTGGTTGTCAAAAATCAACGCATTCCTCTCTCCAGTTTGCATAGACCACCATCACACCAAAGCAGGAATTTCTTCCTATCTTTCCCATGAAGCGTGTAACTTTCACTGATCCGCCATGTAATGAGCTCCATATCCATAGTAGGCATGTTCCCTGTAATCCTACCCATTTAAGTGGGGTGCTTCAGATAACAGTTGGCGACAGCACAACACACGAAAACATGACAACAATCTTCAGGCACGACCATGGACATATAAGTTAAAAGTGTAGTACTCAGGTATATATCTGAAGAGAAACATACTATCAATTATCAAAGGACACCAAACATAGGAATAAGTTGCTGAAAAGTTTGGAGGGTTGCCGTTTGGTTCCTGATGAATGCTAATTGCAGAACATAACAAACCCTTGAACTCTGCTATTATCAGTTAGTCATTTATAATATATAGACAATTTTAAGGTTAGTAACCCTTGAACTTGTTGACACCTGATTTTGGCAAGATACAGATTGCAATGAAGATGGTCTCGAGTGAATGAGTTTTCAGCATAAAAATATTCATGCCACCTAGTGGAACCACTTTGATGTTTCGGTTATATTCATTCGATTTTATCTTACGGACCGAAACTATACTCCGAGTGGCATAGTTCAATGTTTCGAGTGGTTTTTGGCCAATCACGTCTTCAAGATGACCTCGGATGAAGGATCACTCTTAAGGAATTGTCTTCGTCTCGTCGAGGCAATCGATTTTGATATATAAATAATCTCAATCCGAGTTCATATGCAAAAGTTAGAGGCAATATACTGCAGACTGAACCTCAACGGAAATATGGCGCGAGGTGCCAGACACTTGTCTGATAGGTTGCGCGAGTAATTCGGTCATCAATGCGGCCTTGAATCGAAAAACCTTCGACATGGAAAAGTTTCATCTCGTCGACCGATCGATTTTCATATATAATTCGTCTCAATCCGAGATCATATGAGGCCTGGAGAGACAAATCAAGATCGGGCTATGTTTTCAGTCGGAAATCCGAGTGAAAAGATTACCATCCGAGTGAAAGTTTACGGTCGAGTGAAATTTTACGGTCGAATGAAAGTTTGCTGACCGGATGAACTTATTATTATCCAAGTGGAAATATAGTCATCCGAGTGAAAATATGATCATCCGAGTGAAATTGTCGTCCAGGTGAAAATATTCCGAGTGAAAAGATTACCATCAGGACGAAAACTTGCCGATTGAATAAGATAGTGCCTTCCGAGTGGAAATATAGGTCATCCAAGTGAATAAGATAGTGCCTTCCGAGTGGAAATATAGTCATCCGAGTGAAAGATTGTCTTCCGAGTGAAAAAGTCCAATCGGACGATCCGAGTGAAAGTATCTAATATCCGAGTGGATGAGCTCAAGTCCGAGTGAAATAGAACATGTGCTCGAAAGTTTATCAAAATGACCTTGGATGAAGAAGTGTTCAATACAGAAGTTGTGCGTATCATCAAGACCGTAAATTTTGATTTTGGAGTCATCATCATAAGAGATAATATATAGCCTACAAATTCACTACGAGACTCGGATAATCCAGTCTACTGCAAAACCGAGTCCGACTGGAAGATAAAGATGACCTCGAAAAGTATTCAAGATGGCCTTATTTGAAAAAATGATCAACATGAGAGTTGTTCGTATCGTTGAGGCGCATAAGTTTGATATTTGGGCCGTCTCGATCGGAGATCATATGCAAGCCCGGCGGCCCGCGCAAGAAGGAAGACAGAGTTTGGGCCAGATTCAGACTGAATCCGAGTTGGAATAGAATTAGGACTCTAGGACGTGAATTGATGTAATTTTTCTTGTAAGGAAAGCCTAGATGAATCCTTTACTTGTACGGGAAGTCCAGCCGCCTCTTATATATGTTTGGTGTGACGGCCGATTGAACAACACACAATCGAACAAATCAATATACTACTTTTTCATCTACGTTTTATCTCTCCACCGTTTTTCTATCTCGTTCTTCGCTGTTCTTCGTGTTTGAGAGCTGCGAATCCCGAGGCTCTAGGGGCGAGCGAATCGACCTAGGGCAGCCCATAGCCGCCGCACTCCCTGACGGGGTCCCTCCCGGGGGTGTGGGGTTTTCGGGTCTGCAAAAGCGCCTGTCGACTGTCTTGCGTATCGCGCTGTCGGTCGGGCCTCCTTCGACGTGAGCTACGGTGCATCACCCCCGGCGTCGAGGGTACACGTGACGTGTTCGTGTGTCAACACACTTTTTGGCGACTCCGTTGGGGAACGAAGATCAATCGTCATCATCCATCATGTCCGATCTTCCCAAGCCATCTGAGGTAGACGCCGATAACATCATTAAGCCTAGTCTTGATGAGATATCGGCCGATCATCGCCAAGTCTATGAGGAGTACAAGAAGGCACGCGAGGAGAAGGACCTGCAGGAGTTCCTTGCAAAATTCAAGAAAGATCGCCAAGGCAACATCACTCCGACTGAAGAAATCAAGTTCCCTCCTCTTCAAACTGAACAGGTTAAGCCTTCTGTAAGTACTGCCTTTTCTCCTGAGCAGTGGGCTGAGATTGAAAGTCGTATTGCTTGTGGTAACAATCTAGTCTATCAAACTTTTATAGAAAATACTAATGCTCAGAAGAATATATCTCAATCGTCTAGTGGTAATAATGGTGTAGCTGCTAGTGTGCAAAACCCTAATCTGACTTTACCTATTGCATCGGCGCCTCCCGTGCCGATGACTTATTATCCTACCCAAACAAATCAGATTGTGGCTACACCCATTAATCCTATTACGAGCATGACAGGTTCGGTGGCAACGCCGAACCAAACTCTACCTACAGCTACAACCACTCGACCACTACCAAATTATGGGTCGACATAAATGCCACAATTCCTACCTACAGCTAGTAACCATACTCTTCCTATATCACTCCCACAAGCTTCATTGTACACTACGGATGATGGTCTAGCTAATCTTAGAGAGGAGATGGCTAAGATGCTTAGAGAGAATTTTGGAGTTGAGTTACCTCGGAATCGGATTTACCAAAAGCCGTACCCCGAGTACTTTGATGCCATCCAGTGCCCTCCGGGATATAAGATTCCAGATTTTGTTAAGTTCAATGGAGAGGGCACAAAAACCACATGGGAGCATGTTAGTCAATACTTAGCACAACTAGGTGAAGCAGGCTCACTAAATGAGTTGAAAGTGCGTTTGTTTCCTTTATCTTTAACTGGTACTGCATTTTCATGGTTTTCTTCTTTACCACATGGTTCCATTCGGGTTTGGTCACAGCTAGAGCAGAAATTTCATGATCACTTTTATAGTGGCGACAATGAACTCAAATTATCACATCTAACATCGGTTAAACAGAAGCATGATGAATCGGTCTCCGATTACATCAAGAGATTCAGAGAAACAAAAAACTGGTGTTTTAGTTTGGTGATAACCGAGAGAGACTTGGCAGACCTAGTGCTGAGTGGTTTGAGAACTCCCATTAGAGAAAAGCTAGAAGGTTATGAGTTCTTAAATATCAACCAAGTCTTACAAAGGGCTTTGGCTCAGGAAAGCTGAAGCAAAGATCTCAAAGAAGTACATAGATACAAAGCCGATCGTCCGAAGATGAATATGGTGGAATATGACAGTGATCATTCGGACGATGAGGGTGATGTTTTTGCTACTGAATTTGTTTGGCCATCTAAGGCCAAACCCTTTACTTGCAATGATCTGAAACCGATTCATAAGAATCATGATGAAGAGATGAAGTTCACTTTTAACATTGCTAAGTGTGATAGAATATTTGATGCTTTGCTGCAGGCTAAGATTATTAGAATATCTCATACTTTACCGCCGTTTGAAGAGCTAAAACGGCATCCTTATTGCTAGTATCATAATTCTTTTTCTCATGCTACTAACGATTGCAATGTTTTTTGATGACAGATACAATCGGCCATTAATGATGGACGATTGAACTTTTCTGAGATGCAAGTTGATAAACAGCCTTTTCTAATGAATACCATGGATTTGGAGGGGAAGAAGCTACTCATTCGGCCGGAGGTAGCCAAATCTGCTAATAAATCTAATGTCATTGTTGGTGAGCCCAAGAAAGACAAGGAGGACAACAAGGTCTTGGGGAGACAGGTTGTGCTTGGTAAGCAACTCGATGGCAAGGAAGTGATCAAAATCACCATCAAGAATCCTACACTCGGGGGGCAACTGCAAGTGCAAGAAAATGCTCGTGTGAGATTTGTCAAGCCCAAGAGTCCAGAAATTGGCAAGTGGAAAAGGAATGAAGTTAAAGTACAGCGCAAGCGGATCAAGCCAACTTTTGATATGTTGCTGTCCAAGTACACCAACCAGTCGACTGGTTCTAGGTTTAATCGGCCGACTCATCTGAAGCGACCAAGGTCACCATCAGCTGATATGTTCAGTCAGTATATTAAACCGAGTGGACCAAGGGTGCCGTTTCCAGAAGAGCATACGCAATCTGTTTGGGATCGACTTGACTATTAATATAGAGGCCGACTGAACATCGGTAACTATCGGTCGGCTGGTCAAAACATGCGACCGGATGGAAATTATCCGAGTGTAAGAATGCACCCAGGTGGAAGCTATCCGAGTGAAAAAATGTGGTCGAGTAGATTCCATCCGACTGAATTCCATCCGAGTGATATCCATCCGAGTGGATTCCATCAGAGTAAAAAGGTGCGCCCGAGTGGAAATTGCATGCATCTGGAAAGTCGAAAAGAATGGTGTGTTAAATCACCAAGTGTTGCAGCAGTTGAGTCGGGAAAAGGCAAGGAGAAAATGGATGTCGACTCACTTATCTTGGGCACCGAAACATTCGCCATACAGCAGCCGATTGTGCATAGCAATCCGACTGAGCCGATACTTGCTATCGCGCCAAAGCACTCGGCTAATGACCATGAAGCAAGCACCAGCCGAGTAAAAACGAGAGATCCTAAATACACTCAGCCGAAGTGGTGTCCTCCAGGGCTAACAAAGACACAAAAGAGGAAACTACAGAGGTTAAGGAGTCGAGAGATGGCAGAACAGGAGGCCGAGAAACAAAGGGATAAGTTGTTCAATGACACTCGACCCATGGTTCCACCAAAACAAGTGTGGAGGCCTAAACAAATACAAGATACAGCAGCTTCTACATCTATCACAGCAATACCTACATCACCAAAGGAGGACGATGCAATAGATATGACATCGTCTGCGACACTTCTTACTTATCCTTCACTCGGACAAATTTTAGAATCGGTGGATGCACTCGAGGAGGAGGATGATATGTTGGACTATGAGTCTACGCCGGTTCATGAAGGTATGGATATCAATATGGTGTACTACTTACCTGCTGAGTTTCGTGCTGTAGATGAAGAAGGGGAGGTGGCTCAGCTGGATTTTGGCCCTAAAAACGCAATATTCGAGAAGCCAAAAGAACCAGTAACGCATCTTAAACCATTATATCTCAGAGGTCATATCAATGGGTCGCCGCTCACTCGGATGCTTGTTGATGGTGGTGTTGTGGTAAATCTTATGCCCTATTCGGTCTTCAAGAGATTGGGTTTGCCTGATGAAGAATTGATCAAGACCAATATGGTGCTCAATGGATTTGAAGGCAAAGAGAAAACTGAAGCCAAAGGTGTGATGTATGTGGAGCTTACAGTCGGAAGCAAAACTTTGGCTACTGCATTCTTTGTCGCTGAGGTGCAAGGTAACTACAACGTCATACTAGGCCGCGATTGGGTTCATGCAAACCAGTGCGTGCATTCCACTATGCATAAGTTTTTGATTCAGTGGGTTGATGATGAAGTGGAAGTTATTCACGCGGATAACTCGGCCTGTGTTGCTTTGGCCGATGCATCGGTGGATTGGCAACATCCCAATGCTACTTGCTTGATGGGACGTGACTTGTCAGAATTTGATTTTCTCAGCGCAACCAAGAATGGTTTTGTGCCCGTCTCTTTAAAGCCGAGTGAATGCAATCAGCTCCAAGGTATGATATGTTTAAATGGATCCTAATTCCGAGTGGTTACAAAAACGTCTTGTAAAGTATCGGTCCAATGAGAACGATATGTATGAGTCTATAGAGGAGTTGGATGACATGGATAAACTTGGATAAGGTTTTACATCAGCCAATCCGTTAGAAGAGGTAGATATTGGAGATGGTTCAGTCACTCGACCGACATTTATAAACAAAAATTTGAAAGCCGATTGTAAGACTAAGTTAATCGAGCTATTGAAAGAATATGTTTGTTGCTTTGCATGGGAATATCATGAGATGCCAGGGTTAAGCCGAGAGCTAGTGGAACATCGGTTGCCTATAAAGGCCGGTTTTAGACCTTATAAACAGTCGGCCAGAAAATTTAATCCGAAAACATATGACCGGATCAAGGAAGAGACCGGTCGACTGCTTGAAGCTAATTTCATTCGACCTTGCAGGTATGTCGAGTGGATTTCTAACATTTCCCAGTAGAGAAGAAAGGATCTGGCAAGTTGAGGGTGTGCATTGATTTCAGAGATTTGAATAGGGCTACACCCAAAGATGAGTATCCTATGCCAATAGCCGATATGCTTATTAATGATGCTTCTGGACATAAGGTTATTAGCTTTCTAGATGGTAATGCCGGATACAATCAAATTTTTATGGCCGAAGAGGACATGTACAAAACGGCTTTCCGATGTCCTGGTTTCCTTGGTTTATTCAAGTGGACAGTGATGATATTCGGATTAAAAAATGCTGGAGCCACATATCAAAGGGCTATGAATTTAATTTTTCATGATTTACCCGGTGTCATACTTGAAGTTTATATTGATGATATTGTTGTCAAATCGGATGCTTTTGAATCTCACTTGGCCGATTTGCATTTAGCTTTCAAAAGAATGAAAAAGTATGGACTGAAGATGAATCCTTTAAAGTGTGCATTCGGTGTATCAGCTGGCAAGTTTTGGGGTTTTATTATTCATGAAGATGGAATAGAGATTGATCCCAAAAAGATAGAGGCCATACATAAAGTGGACGCTCCAACATGCAAGAGAGATATGCAAAAGTTTCTTGGCAAGGTCAATTATTTGAGAAGGTTCATAGCTAATCTATCAGGGAAAGTTGATGCATTTACTCCTATCCTTCGGTTAAGGAATGATGATGATTTCACTTGGGGGCAAAACAGCAAGAAGCATTTGATATGATCAAGAATTATTTGTGCACTCCTCCGGTGATGAGAGCACCCAAGCATAGGGAACCCTTTAGACTTTACATTGTAGCAGAGGAAGGAGTTATTGGTGCTGTTCTAACTCAAGAGACCGAAGGAAAAGAGCATGCCATCACTTATTTGAGCCGTCGCCTATTGGACGCAGAGACAAGGTATACATTTATTGAAAAATTATGTCTATGTTTATATTATGCTTGCACAAAATTGAGACATTATTTAGTACCAAGTGCTTGCATAGTAGCTTGTCAGACCGATGTCATTAAATACGTGTTGCATAGACCAATTCTTAGTGGTAGAATTGGCAAGTGGGCTTATGCTTTGATTGAATATGATTTGGCCTATGAATCTCTAAAATCCATGAAAGGCCAAATCGTTGCTAATTTTATTATTGAACATCAAATTGATGACAAGCATGATGTTGATATAAACTTTGTCTCAATAGTACCATGGATATTATATTTTGATGGTTCAGTTTGTACCAATGGCCAAGGTGTTGGTATTGTTTACATATCTCCTCATGGTGCTATTTTTGAAGCCTCATGCTGCTTAGAATATTTTTGTACAAACAATCAAGCCGAATATGAAGCATTATTATTCGGCCTAGAGATGTTACTTGCTATAGGTGTTACATATATTGAGGCTTATGGTGATTCGTTACTAGTGGTGCAGCAAATATCCAAAGTCTTTCAGTGTTTAGACGAATCACTTAATGTTTATCTTGATAAATGTCTAGATATAATTTCTACTTTGGATTGCTTTAGCATTGCTCATATATCTAGACATGACAACTGGAGAGCAAATGAGTTAGCACAGCAAGCATCTGGATACCATGTTGATCATGGCATGTTTCATATTTCTCAAAGTCCGATGTCTTGTCTTACCAGTATAGAAGAGGACGAACCAGAACCCATTGATTCGGTCATTAACAAAAAATCTAGTGCAGGTGACAATCCCGACTGGAGGAAGCCCATTGTTGATTACTTGTGCAATCCGAGTGAAAGGGTGGACAGGGTTGTTCGGCGTATGGCTTTCAAGTATACAATGAGAGATGATGGGCTTTATCGCCGAACCGTCGATGATGTTCTTCTAAAGTGTTTGGACGAGGACCAGGCAAGAGTTGCTATGGGAGAAGTACATGAAGGTATTTGTGGCACTCACCAGTCGGCTCCCAAGATGAAATGGTTATTGCGCCGTGCTGGGTTTTATTGGCCGACTATGATTAATGATTGCTTCAGATATTATAAGGGGTGTGAAGCTTGTCAAAAGTTTGGTGATATTCAATTGGCTCCTGCTGCTATGTTACATCCTATTATCAAACCGTGGCCTTTCAGAGGTTGGGGTTTAGATTTCATTGGACAAATCCATCCGTCTTCCTCAAAAGGGCATCGGTTCGTATTGGTGGCAACTGATTATTTCACTAAATGGTCTGAAGCAGTACCTCTCAAGAACATGACGCATACGGAGGTAATTCAATTCATAACCGAGCACATTATTCATAGATTCGGTATTCCTCAAACGTTAACTATAGATCAAGGTTCATCTTTCATGTCACACCAAGTCAGAGAGTTTGCCGAATCTTATAACATAAAGTTGCTCAATTCCTCTCCATATTATGCCCAAGCTAATGGACAAGCTGAGTCTAGCAATAAAATTTTAATCAAGCTCATCAAGAAGAAGATTGAGGATAATCCAAGGAGATGGCATGACTTGTTGTCTGAGGCATTATGGGCACATAGAATCTCAAGGCATGGTGCTACGAAAGTGACTCCATATGAGCTAGTATATGGTCAGGAGGCTGTTTTACCGGTGGAAGTAAATTTGAATGCTTTGAGAATAGCCAAACAAAATGATTTATCGGCAATAGACTTCTATAACTTGATGATGGACAACATTGATGAGGTTGCTGATAAACGTTTGGCTGCTTTGAATGCCATAGAGAGAGAGATAAGTTGAGGGTGACAAGGGCTTACAATAAGAAAGTCAAGTTGAAGAATTTTCAAGTTGGTGATCTCGTTTGGAAAGTGATTCTGCCGATTGGTTCAAGAGATAGAAAATTCGGAAAGTGGTCTCCAAGTTGGGAAGGTCCTTTTAGAATTACAAGAGTTGTTCCCGGAAATTCATATTTGGTGGAATCAATACAAGGGGCATTGTTACCCCGAGCTCACAATGGCAAATATTTGAAGAAGTACCACCCGAGTGTGTGGCAGGAAGCCTAAGTGGGCAATGGCCGATATACGATTATCGCCCCTAGCACAAACATGGCTGATACATAATTATCGCCCTGAGAAAAATAAATGGCCGATGGAGTGTTGATATCGTCCTTAGAACAAACACTATGCATATTATTTTTCGGCGTGCAAGCTTTGCCGAAAAACAGGGGGGACATGTGTTGACACCTGATTTTGGCAAGATACAGGTTGCAATGAAGATGGTCTCGAGTGAATGTGTTTTCAGCATAAAAATATTCACGTCACCGAGTGGAACCACTTTGATGTTTCGGTTATATTCATTCGACTTTATTTTACGGACCGAAACTATACTCCGAGTGGCATAGTTCAATGTTCCGAGTGGTTTTTGGCCAATCACGTCTTCAAGATGACCTCGGATGAAGGATCACTCTTAAGGAATTGTCTTCGTCTCGTTGAGGCAATCGATTTTGATATATAAATCATCTCAATCCGAGTTCATATGCAAAAGTTAGAGGCAATATACTGCAGACTGAACCTCAACGGAAATATGGCGCGAGGTGCCAGACACTTGTCTGATAGGTTGCGCGAGTAATTCGGCCATCAATGCGGCCTTTAATTGAAAAACCTTCAACATGGAAAAGTTTCGTCTCGTCGAGCCGATCGATTTTCATATATAATTCTTCTCAATCCGAGATCATATGAGGCCTGGAGAGACAAATCAAGATCGGGCTATGTTTTCAGTCGGAAATCCGAGTGAAAAGATTACCATTCGAGTGAAAGTTTACGGTCGAGTGAAATTTTACGGTCGAATGAAAGTTTGCTGACCAGATGAACTTATTATTATCCAAGTGGAAATATAGTCATCCGAGTGAAAATATGATCATCCAAGTGAGATTGTCGTCCATGTGAAAATATTCCGAGTGAAAAGATTACCATCGGGACGAAAACTTGCCGATTGAATAAGATAGTGCCTTCCGAGTGGAAATATAGGTCATCTGAGTGAATAAGATAGTGCCTTCCGAGTGGAAATATAGTCATCCGAGTGGAAATATAGTCATCCGAGTGAAAGATTGTCTTCCGAGTGAAAAAGTCCAATCGGACGATCCGAGTGAAAGTATCTAATATCCGAGTAGATGAGCTCATGTCCGAGTGAAATTGAACATGTGCTCGAAAGTTTATCAAAATGACCTTGGATGAAGAAGTGTTCAATACAGAAGTTGTGTGTATCATCAAGACGGTAAATTTTGATTTTGGAGTCATCATCATCAGAGATAATATATAGCCTACAAATTCACTACGAGACTCGGATAATCCAGTCTACTGCAAAACCGAGTCCGACTGGAAGATAAAAATGACCTCGAAAAGTATTCAAGATGGCCTTATTTGAAAAAATGATCAACATGAGAGTTGTTCGTATCATCGAGGCGCACAAGTTTGATATTTGGGCCGTCTCGATCGGAGATCATATGCAAGCCCGGCGGCCCGCGCAAGAAGGAAGACAGAGTTTGGGCCAGATTCAGACTGAATCCGAGTTGGAATAGATTTAGGACTCTAGGACGTGAATTGATGTAATTTTTCTTGTAAGGAAAGCCTAGATGAATCTTTTACTTGTACGGGAAGTCCAGCCGCCTCTTATATATGTTGGGGGTGACGGCTGATTGAACAACACACAATCGAACAAATCAATATACTACTTTTTCATCTACGTTTTATCTCTCCATCGTTTTTCTATCTCGTGCTTCGCTGTTCTTTGTGTTTGAGAGCTGCGAATCCCGAGGCTCTAGGGGCGAGCGAATCGACCTAGGGCAGCCCATAGCCGCCGCACTCCCTGACGAGGTCCCTCCCGGGGGTGTGGGGTTTTCGGGTCTGCAAAAGTGCCTGTCGACTGTCTTGCGTATCGCGCTGTCGGTCGGGCCTCCTTCGACGTGAGCTGCGGTGCATCACCCCCGGCGTCGAGGGTACACATGACGTGTTCGTGTGTCAACAGAACTCTTTTATTATCAGTAAAATCCACATAGGTCAGAAATACATAGGAATTCCAAAAAAAGGGCTAGTGCGGAATAAATAGAAAGACACAAATAGTCATTTCTGGATAGAACTGAGGGGAAAAAACAAAACAAAAATGTCTCGCATACATAGACTAAGTATATTCTCGCAGGCATGTTCCTAAGTATATATCTAATAACAAAGATGTGATGTCGATCAATTAAACAGAAGTTAATAGTAGTAGGTTGTCTGTAAAGTCAAGTGACCATGTTGTTTCTTTCCTTGGAATAAAAGATGGTGTAATCTTCTCCATGGTCTTTAGTCTTCAGCTTTCAACCATTGTATATGACATTTGGTTGATCTGCACTTCAATTGATAGATTCGTAAAGCCTTGTATTACAGTTACCGACTTAGTGTGTACTGCTCCAATAGACATGGGAAGTCACAAGCAGCTGTATTTCTCTGGAAGAACAAAACAAGCCTCTCAAATTGACAAAGAGGGGGGAGAGCTGCATCTCATAGCTACATAGAGGAAATCCGGATCATGGCTGCTCAGTTCGAAGTGGATATTAACAAACAGAAAAAGGAGAAGTTATCACAGCATCTGTCAAGCTGCAACATTAGCTTGCTAATGTTTATTAGGTATGCAACACATAACATACTTTAAGCCTCAAGCCATCAACAATTCCAAGTCCAGGAATTATATGAGCATCAATAGTACTAAGTATATTGCTCTCATGTGTAGAATATTCATCTTGAAAGGAAAAAACTAAGCATAGTGCGCGAATATGCAAATAGAATGGAAGGATAGGGAATAACACATTTCTCACCATTCGTCTTGCATACTGAATGTGTTTTCAATGTCAGCAAACTTGCGGTTCTCGGAGATCAAAAGGTTGCGCTTCTCAGCAATCTTCAAAAAGAGTTCATAAGATCCCATTATATAAAGGATGCTGAATTTGCATATTCAATAGTGAACAACTCTGGTAACTAAATAAAGGAGGCATCTACCCATAATCATAAGAGAATTACATCCTGTACTTGCTAAACTGATCCTTCTCCTAGTAGTTGGCGTCCCCCCCCCTCCATAAACATGGCAGAAATCATCCATCAACAGAGCTTAAAACAGGATGGGAGGTGAAAAAAGCTCGTCAAGTTGAACCCACAAGCATGGACGCTATACGATATTAGAAGAAAAAGCATGGAAAATTTCATAGCTAGTAGAGCAGGAGCATTGCTACTCAAACCTAAAAAAATTGAGGATTGCAACTCAGATCTAATAAAAAGTTCACAGCATTGAAGTTCATATGAACATCAATTCACTGTAACTACCTTTCTGGGCGGGTCACCTCGCTCTCGTGTAAACCGCAGCCACCGCCCAACGTCGCCGCCTTCCTCTTCTCTCCTGAGCACTTGCCACCGACCTCCGTGCCCTCGCCTCTCGCCTCCGGCCTCAGTGCGAACATCAATTCACTGTAACTACCTTTCTGGGCGGGTTGGTGGACGGAGCAGATGGCTTCGGTGGAATGAATTTGACAAATGAATCAACCTTCCTCTAGAAATAAGGAAGGAAGTTTCGTTCATTCATTTGAAAAACAGCAGCAGCAGTGTATGTAGCGTCTTGATCCATGGAAGAAGGTGGGGGGGAAGGAAGGGACCTTGTGTGTGGGGTAGTCGTGGCCGTGGTCGGGCTGGACGGCGTCTCCGTCGACCTCGTCCATGGAAGGTAGGAAGGAGCTGCTGCAGGTCGCCTGCTGCTGCTACGGACTGAATCGAACAGAAAAATAAATCAGGGGTCCGATCCGATCTGATGTGAGAGAGGAGCGTAGTCGGGGAAAGGGAGAGCTCACCGTTGCAACTGGGCGACCGGAGAGGTGGAGGATGGAGGCGGAGGAGGGGATCCGTGCCTGGGAGCCGTCACGCCACCGCGCCCATGGAGATGCTACTGCTGCTGCTGCTGCAGATCGAGAAAGCAAAGAAATTAGGGGAAGGATGTGAGAGAGAGGAAGGAGAGGAGAGGTTAGGGAGAGCCCCGGTGTTCTACCCCTACTGAGGCGGCGCATCTCTGCTCTAGCGCGGGGAGAAGGAAGGGGTTGTGCTGACTGCTGCATCGTGCGCGCCAGGGTTTGGCCAACTGCTCCGCGCGCGCCGTGCGTGGGACGTGCGCCCTGTCAGTCCATCTCTCCTCTGTACAAATGCCTGACATCCACATGCACACAAATCAATTCGCAATAGGAGACCGACGGGTGGGACAAGAGAGAAAGCAGGCCCACCTGCAGCGGCACCACCCAACCAGCCATGGGAGCGAGCAGCAAAAGCGGAGAAGAGCGAGGCGCCTGGCACGCGGCGCGTGTGGAGAGGCGCGTGAACACCCAGGAAAACTTGACCCAGCCTATCTCCACTCGCCATGAGCCCACATGTCATTTGCCCTTGCGTTTTGACCAGGCAGTGAAAACAGGAAGCGACACAGCGAAGGAAAATCCAACGTGAGGCAGCACGCCGAAGACCCAATTGACCAGCATCGAACGGCCAACGAAGGAGCTGATCGAGCGGCATTCTTCATGCGAGTTGGCTAACCTCTGTTATGTTTTAAATAACAACTCGGCTGTTATTGATGGCACTGAAGTTGACTAGGATGACATCCACAAGTTCCTACATTTTATTGATCGTCTTGAGGTCCTTGTGGGGCGTTTCAATGGTGGAAGGCCACGTGGGATATGTGTGCCACTGTTGCACTCGTTGAACAGGTCCAACTGTGTCGAGAAACTTATGGTACGAGCTATTTTCTGTTATATGTGTTGTTCATAAACTATTGCTTATACACAGTTTTACAGCTATGATCTTCTTGAAACAGAAACTGCCCAGTTCTATTGTTCCTATACAGATGTCTGACCATGGTCAGGTCAGACTTGCGCTTGGTCACAACATGATGTTTATGTCGACCTACTACATTCCCCTTGGAGGTGAAAAGATACTTATTCATGGGTGGTCTCAAATAATGAAGGCACGTCCGTCTTGGAGAATAGGACATAAGATTATATTCCTGCTTTTCCATGGATCTAAAGCGAATATCCTGTTTATTGACCACATTGCGAGATGAAGCCACTTTCAGAAGGTTGTGGATGCACGGGGTGGCGTCTGGGCCTTGTCCTGGGGCTTGGCGGCCTCACCCTTGCTTAACTGTAGGCAAAGTAGCACTGTTCGACGCGTACTTTGTATGGTTGAATCTGTATAAGTACTCATACTGCTTTCAGCTATGGTTGTTAAGCGCCCCTGTTGGTTTCAGTTAAGGTTGTTAAGTACTCCTGCTGCTTTTACAGTCTATCGTGTTTCTTCAGTCCTATCTTTCTTCAGCCGCCAAAACCAAACCAGCGCCGGCCGGGCCGCCTGCTTCTGCCTCCCACGGCTGGCTGCGCCTCAGCGCACGCATCACTGCCCCACCGTCTCCTAAATCGTTAACGCCGACGTCCGAGGCCTCGCCGTCGTCCTCCGCGCGCTTTGGTGCGCTCGCCGCGGCGCCGCCCTCTTGCGTTGTCAACATGGCCAACAAACAACAGGAATCGGCAGAAGTACGTGAAGAGGATGACATTAGGGCCCATCATGTCAGCGTATGGAAAAATAAAATGCTTCCTCCTAGTGTTTTCCTGACATCTGGGATCCACGACATTGTGAGCGTATATAGTCAATAGACAAGAGAACAACACAAGATCGGCTGACACCTGGGACGTAGCAGCTGGAGCAATATTTTTTTGTTATTGTTGAAACGGAGCTGGGTTTGAACTGGGTTGTGGCCCGTCTAGCCCAGGTTTATATTTTATGTTCACCATGTGACCAGCCCAGCTATTTTTTCTTTGTAAAAATGAGCCCAGTTTATTTTTTTCTGAAGAATACCCAATCCAGACCTACTTATTTTTCTATGCCCTGATGGGCTGCAACTCTTTTAAGACGCCCGCAAATCTTAAAAGTAATATGAAATGGGTTGTAAATATAAAAACAGATGACAAATTGGCAATTACTTTATAATTCTTGAATTTTTTCACATTTTCATATTCCTATTTCAACAAACGATTTTTTTAGTTGACGCGTATGCAAGATTTTTTTAGTTATTATATACGTCAACAAACGATTCTAACAGACGCAACCGTTGGATGTCAATCCAACGGCCGTCGTGTTTCTTCAATCTCTGATCTTCTTGCTCCAGCCATCAAATCCAGCGTCGGCGGGACCGCCTGCTCCCGCCTCCTGAGCAGGCCTCACCGCCCCCTACTACTCCCATCGCTGGCCAGGGCATCCCTCTACTCACCCACACCCCCTATTATTCTGCGGTGACGGCAGCCTCACACCGCAGCCGAATCAGTGAACCCTCGTACTCCTCTCCGCGTGGGCGTCCACTGCCGCGTCTTCCCCGGCTCCGCGTCATCCCCTTCCTAGGCCTCACCGTCGTCCACCGCCCTGGTACTCTCGGTGTGGCGTGGTCAACGTGGTCAAGGAATGACTTCCATCGGAAGAGTACTGTCATGGAGAGGCTGACAGTTGGGTCCACGACAGCCGCAAGGAAGTGCCTCCTTATTACGCAAAAAATAATTATTCCTCCACCTGACAGCAGGGACCCACCATACGGGCCACCGTATTTGGCAAAAAAAAGTCCCCCCTGACTGCTGGGACCCACCGGACGGGCCATCGTATTTCACAAAAAAACGTTCCCCTCACTGTCAGCTCGGACCCACCGGAAGTGCCTCCTTATTACGCACAAAAAATGAATACTCCCCCTGCTAGTTGGGACCCACCTTGGTGGGAGGCTGACTTGTGAGCCTACTAAGTTAACGGGGACGGAGTGCTTTGTCAACTTAGTCAATATGAACGATTCTAGCTCCAGTGACCGTACGATGTCAATCCAATGGCCGTAGTGCTTCTTCCACCTCTGGTCTTCTTGCTCCAGCCGCCCAAACCAGCGCCGGTCGTGCCTCATGATCCTGCCTCCCGTGGCCGGCTGCGATGAGGCGAAGGCCTCACCGCCCCCTACTACTCCCACCGCTGGCCATGCCATCCCTCTACTCACCCACCCCCCTGTTATTCTGCGGCGACGGCAGCCTCACACCGCAGCGAACCAGTGAACCCTCGTACTCCTCTACGCGTGGGCATCCACTGCCGCATCTTCCCCGGCTCCACGTCGTCCCCTTCCTAGGCCTCGCCGTCATCCACCGCCCTAGTGCTCTCTGAAGGAAATATGCCCTAGAGGCAATAATAAAGTTATTATTTATTTCCTCATATCATGATAAATGTTTATTATTCATGCTAGAATTGTATTAACCGGAAACATGATACATGTGTGAATACATAGACAAACATATAGTCACTAGTATGCCTCTACTTGACTAGCTCATTAATCAAAGATGGTTATGTTTCCTAACCATTGACATGTGTTGTCATTCGATTAATGGGATCACATCATTAGGAGAATGAGGTGATTGACATGACCCATCCCGTTAGCTTAGCACTTGATCGTTTAGTATTCTTCTATTGCTTCCTTCATGACTTATACATGTTCCTGTAACTATGAGAATTGTGTAACTCCCGTTTACCGGAGGAACACTTTGGGTACTACCAAACGTCACAACGTAACTGGGTGATTATAAAGGAGTACTACAGGTGTCTCCGAAGGTACATGTTGAGTTAGCATAATTCGAGATTAGGTTTTGTCACTCCGATTGTCGGAGAGGTATCTCTGGGCCCTCTCGGCAATGCTCATCACCTAAGCCTTGCAAGCATGTAACTAATGAGTTAGTTCTAAGTGAAGTATTACAGAACGAGTAAAGAGACTTGTCGATAACGAGATTGAACTAGGTATTGGATACCGACGATCGAATCTCGGACAAGTAACATACCGATGACAAAGGGAACAACGTATGTTGTTATGCGGTTTAACCGATAAAGATCTTCGTAGAATATGTAGGAACCAATATGGGCATCCAGGTCCCGCTATTGGTTATTGACCAGAGATGTGTCTCAGTCATGTCTACATCGTTCTCGAACCGTAGGGTCCGCACGCTTAAGGTTTCGATGACAGTTATATTATGAGTTTATGTATTTTGATGTACCGAAGGTTGTTCAGAGTCCCGGATATGATTACGGACATGACGAGGAGTCTCGAAATGGTCGAGACATAAAGATTGATATATTGGACGGATATATTTGGACACCGGAAAGGTTCCGGAGAAGTTTGGAGCCCCGGGAGGTTACCGGAACCCCCCGGGAGGTATATGGGCCTTATTGGGCCCATGTAGGAGGAAGAGAGAAGGAGCAAGGGAGGGGGGCCGGCCCCCCCTTTCCTTTCTCCTTCCCCCTCTTCCTATTACTACTACTAGTACTACTTCCTAATACTAGTACTCTTTCCTTCCCCCTCCAAATAAGATAAGGAAAAGAGAGGGAAACCTACTTGGAGTAGGTTTCCCCCTCCTCATGGCACGCCCCCCCTAGGGTCGGCCACCTCCTCCCTCCCTCCTTTATATACGGGGGTAGGAGGGCACCCTAGAACACACAAGTTGATCATTGATCGTTCCTTAGCCGTGTGCGGTGCCCCCCTCCACGATATTACACCTCGGTCATATTGTAGCGGTGCTTAGGCGAAGCCCTGCAACAGGAGAACATCAAGATCGTCACCACGCCGTCGTGCTGACGGAACTCCCCCTCGGCGCCTCTGCTGGATCGGAGATCGAGGGTGCGTCATCGAGCTGTACGCGTGTCAAGAACTCGGAGGTGCCGGAGTAACGGTACTTGGATCGGTTGAATCGGAGGACGTACGACTACTTCCTCTACGTTGCGTCAACGCTTCCGCTTCGGTCTATGAGGGTACGTAGACAACACTCTCCCCTCGTTGCTATATCATCACCATGATCTTGCGTGTGCGTAGGAAATTTTTTGAAATTACTACGTTCCCCAACAGTGGCATCCGAGCCTAGGTTTTATGGTTTGATGTTATATGCACGAGTAGAACACAAGTGAGTTGTGGACGATACAAGTCATACTGCCTACCAGCATGTCATACTTTGGTTCGGCGGTATTGTTGGACGAGACGACCCGGACCAACCTTACGCGTACGCTTACGCGAGACCGGTTCCCTCGACGTGCTTTGCACATAGATGGCTTGCGGGCGACTGTCTCTCCAACTTTAGTTGAACCGAGTGTGGCTACGCCCGGTCCTTGCGAAGGTTAAAACGGAGTCTATTTGACGAACTATCGTTGTGGTTTTGATGCGTAGGTGAGATTGATTCTTGCTTAAAGCCCGTAGCAGCCACGTAAAACTTGCAACAACAAAGTAGAGGACGTCTAACTTGTTTTTGCAGGGCATGTTGTGATGTGATATGGTCAAGGCATGATGCTAAATTTTATTGTATGAGATGATCATGTTTTGTAACCGAGTTATCGGCAACTGGCAGGAGCCATATGGTTGTCGCTTTATTGTATGCAATGCAATCGTGATGTAATGCTTTACTTTATCACTAAACGGTAGCGATAGTCGTGGAAGCATAAGATTGGCGAGACGACAACGATGCTACGATGGAGATCAAGGTGTCGCGCCGGTGACGATGGTGATCATGATGGTGCTTCGGAGATGGAGATCACAGGCACAAGATGATGATGGCCATATCATATCACTTATATTGATTGCATGTGATGTTTATCCTTTATGCATCTTATCTTGCTTTGATTGACGGTAGCATTTTAAGATGATCTCTCACTAATTATCAAGAAGTGTTCTCCCTGAGTATGCACCGTTGCGAAAGTTCTTCGTGCTGAGACACCACGTGATGATCGGGTGTGATAGGCTCTACGTTCAAATACAACGGGTGCAAAACAGTTGCACACGCGGAATACTCAGGTTATACTTGACGAGCCTAGCATATACAGATATGGCCTCGGAACACGGAGACCGAAAGGTCGAGCGTGAATCATATAGTAGATATGATCAACATAATGATGTTCACCGATGAAACTACTCCATCTCACGTGATGATCGGACATGGTTTAGTTGATTTGGATCACGTGATCACTTAGAGGATTAGAGGGATGTCTATCTAAGTGGGAGTTCTTAAGTAATATGATTAAACTAAACTTAAATTTATCATGAACTTAGTCCTGGTAGTATTTTGCAAATCATGTTGTAGATCAATAGCTCGCGTTGTTGCTTCCCTGTGTTTATTTTGATATGTTCCTAGAGAAAATTGTGTTGAAAGATGTTAGTAGCAAAGATGCGGATTGGATCCGTAATCTGAGGTTTATCCTCATTGCTGCACAGAAGAATTATGTCCTTGATGCACCGCTAGGTGACGGACCTATTGCAGGAGCAGATGCAGACGTTATGAACGTTTGGCTAGCTCAATATGATGACTACTTGATAGTTTAAGTGCACCATGCTTAACGGCTTAGAATCGGGACTTCAAAGACGTTTTGAACGTCATGGACCATATGAGATGTTCCAGGAGTTGAAGTTAATATTTCAAGCAAATACCCGAGTTGAGAGATATGAAATCTCCAACAAGTTCTATAGCTAAAAGATGGAGGAGAATCGCTCAACTAGTGAGCATGTGCTCAGATTGTCTGGGTACTACAATCGCTTGAATCAAATGGGAGTTAATCTTCCAGATAAGATAGTGATTGACAGAATTCTCTAGTCACCATCACCAAGTTAGTAGAACTTCGTGATGAACTATGATATGCAAGGGATAACAAAAATGATTCCCAAGCTCTTCGTAATGCGGAAATTGATGAAGGTAGAAACCAAGGAAAACATCAAGTGTTGATGGTTGACAAGATCACTAGTTTCAAGAAAAGGGCAAAGGGAAGAAGGGGAACTTCAAGAAGAACGGCAAGCAAGTTGCTGCTCAAGTAAAGAAGCCCAAGTCTGGTCCTAAGCCTGAGACTAAGTGCTTCTACTGCAAAGGGACTAGTCACTGGAAGCGGATCTACCCCAAGTGATTGGCGGAGAAGAAGGATGGCAAAGTGAACATAAGTATATTTGATATACATGTTATTGATGTGTACTTTACTAGTGTTTATAGCAACCCCTCAGTATTTGATACTAGTTCAGTTGCTAAGATTAGTAACTCGAAACGGGAGTTGCAGAATAAATAGAGACTAGTTAAGGGTGAAGTGACGATGTGTGTTGGAAGTGGTTCCAAGATTGATATGATCATCGTCGCACACTCCCTATACTTTCGGGATTAGTGTTGAACCTGAATAAGTGTTATTTGGTGTTTGCGTTGAGCATGAATATGATTTGATCATGTTTATTGTAATACAGTTATTCATTTAAGTAAGAGAATAAATTGTTGTTCTGTTTACATGAATGAAACCTTATATGGTTACACACCCAATGAAAATAGTTTGTTGGATCTCGATCGTAGTGATACACATAATCATAATATTGAAACCAAAAGATGCAAAGTTAATAATGATAAGTGCAACTTGTTTGTAGCACTGCCGTTTAGGTCATATTGGTGTAAAGCGCATGAATAAACTCCATACTGATGGGCTTTTGGAATCACTTGATTATGAATCAGTTGATGCTTGCGAACCATGCCTCATGGGCAAGATGACTAATACTCTGTTCTTCGGAACAATGAAGCAAGCAATAGATTTGTTGGAAATCATACATACTGATGTATGTGGTCCGATGAATATTAAGGCTCGCGACAGGTATCATTATTTTCTGATCTTCACAGATGATTTGAGCAGATATGAGTATATCTACTTGATGAAACATAAGTCTGATACATTTGAAAAGTTCAACGAATTTCAGAGTGAAGTGAAAAATCATCGTAACAAGAAAATAAAGTTTCTACGATCTGATCGTAGAGAAGAGTATTTGAGTTACGAGTTTGGCCTTCAGTTAAAAACAATGTGAAATATTTTCACTACTCATGCCACCTAGAACACCACAATATAATGGTGTGTCCGAACGTCATAACCGTACTTTATTAGATATGGTGCGATCTATGATGTCTCTTACCGATCTACCACTATCGTTTTGGGGTTATGCATTAGAGACAGCTGCATTCACGTTAAATAGGGCACCATCTAAATCCGTTGAGACGACACCGTGTGAACTATGGTTTGGCAAGAAACCTAAGCCGTCGTTTCTTAAATTTGGGGTTGCGATACTTATATGAAAAAGTTTCATCCTGATAAGCTCAAACTCAAATCGGAGAAGTGCGTCTTCATAGGATATCCAAAGGAAACTATTGGATACACCTTCTATCACAGATCCGAAGGCAAGACTTTTGTTGCTAAATTCGGAAACTTTCTGGAGAAAAATGCATCCTTATGTGAAAAAGTTTCTTAAGCTGTCGTTTCTTAAAGTTTGAGGTTGCAATGCTTATGTGAAAAAGTTTCAACCTGATAAGCTCAAACCCAAATCGGAGAAGTGCATCTTCATAGGATACCCAAAAGAAAAATGTTGGGTACACCTTCTATCACAGATCCGAAGGCAAGATATTCATTGCTGAGAATGGATCCTTTCTAGAGAAGGAGTTTCTCTCGAAAGAAGTGAGTGGGAGGAAAGTAGAACTTGACGAGGTAACTGTACCTACTCCCTTATTGGAAAGTAGTACATCACAGAAAACTGTTTCTGTGACACCTACACCAGTTAGTGAGGAAGCTAATGATGATAATCATGAAACTTCAGAACAAGATACTACTGAACCTCGTAGATCAACCAGAGTAAGATCCACGCCAGAGTGGTACGGTAATCCTGTCCTGGAAGTCATGCTACTAGATCATGATGAACCTACGAACTATGAAGAAGCGATGGTAAGCCCAGATTCCGCAAAATGGCTTGAGGCCATGAAATCTGAGATGGGATCCATGTATGAGAACAAAGTATGGACTTTGGTTGACTTGCCCAATGATCGGCAAGCAATTGAGAATAAATGGATCTTCAAGAGGAAGACGGACGCTGATAGTAGTGTTACTATCTACAAAGCTAGAATTGTCGCAAAAGGTTTTCGACAAGTTCAAGGTGTTGACTACGATGAGAGTTTCTCACTCGTATCTATGCTTAAGTTTGTCCGAATCATGTTAGCAATTGCCGCATTTTATGAAATCTGGCAAATGGATAAACAAAACTGCATTCCTTAATAGATTTATTAAAGAAGAGTTGTATATGATGCAACCAGAAGTTTTTGTCAATCCTAAAGGTGTTAACAAAATATGCAAACTCCAGCGATCCATCTATGGACTGGTGTAAGCATCTCAGAGTTGGAATATATGCTTTGATAAGTTGATCAAAGCATATAGTTTTATACAGACTTGCAGTGAAGCCTGTATTTACAAGAAAGTGAGTGGGATCACTACAGCATTTCTGATAAGTATATGTGAATGACATATTGTTGATCGGAAATAATGTAGAATTATTCTGCAAAGCATAAAGGAGTGTTTGAAAGGAGTTTTTCAAAGAAAGACTTTGGTGAAGCTACTTACATATTGAGCTTCAAGATCTATAGAGATAGATCAAGACGCTTGATAAGTTTTTTCAATGAGTACATACCTTGACAAGATTTTGAAGTAGTTCAAAATGGAGCAGACAAAGAAAGAGTTCTTGCATGTATTACAAGGTGTGAAGTTGAGTAAGACTCAAAGCCCGACCACGGCAGAAGATAGAAAGAGAATGAAAGTCATTCCCTATGCCTCAGTCATAGGTTCTATAAAGTATGCCATGCTGTATACCAGATCTATTGTATGCCCTACCACTGATATGGCAAGGGAGTACAATAGTGATCTAGGAGTAGATCACTGGACAGCAAAAAGGTTCGCCGTAAAGGGTTACGTCGATGCAAGTTTTGACACTGATCTGGATGACTCCAAGTCTCGATCTAGATACATATTGAAAGTGGGAGCAATTAGCTAGAGTAGCTCCGTGCAGAGCATTGTAGACATAGAAAATTGCAAAATACATAACGGATCTAAATGTGAAAGACTGTTGACTAAGATTCTCCCACAAGCAAAACATGATCACACCTTAGTACTCTTTGGGTGTTAATCGTATAGCGATGTGAACTAGATTACCGAATCTAGTAAACCCTTTTTTGGGTGTTGGTCACATGGCGATGTGAACTATGGGTGTTAATCACATGATGATGTGAACTATCGATGTTAATCACATGGTGATCTAGATTATTGACTCTAGTGCAAGTGGGAGACTGAAGGAAATATGCCCTAGAGGCAATAATAAAGTTATTATTTATTTCCTCATATCATGATAAATGTTTATTATTCATGCTAGAATTGTATTAACCGGAAACATGATACATGTGTGAATACATAGACAAACATATAGTCACTAGTATGCCTCTACTTGACTAGCTCATTAATCAAAGATGGTTATGTTTCCTAACCATTGACATGTGTTGTCATTCGATTAATGGGATCACATCATTAGGAGAATGAGGTGATTGACATGACCCATCCCGTTAGCTTAGCACTTGATCGTTTAGTATTCTGCTATTGCTTCCTTCATGACTTATACATGTTCCTGTAACTATGAGAATTGTGTAACTCCCGTTTACCGGAGGAACACTTTGGGTACTACCAAACGTCATAACGTAACTGGGTGATTATAAAGGAGTACTACAGGTGTCTCCGAAGGTACATGTTGAGTTAGCATAATTCGAGATTAGGTTTTGTCACTCCGATTGTCGGAGAGGTATCTCTGGGCCCTCTCGGCAATGCTCATCACCTAAGCCTTGCAAGCATGTAACTAATGAGTTAGTTATAAGATGAAGTATTACAGAACGAGTAAAGAGACTTGTCGATAACGAGATTGAACTAGGTATTGGATACCGACGATCGAATCTCGGACAAGTAACATACCGATGACAAAGGGAACAACGTATGTTGTTATGCGGTTTGACCGATAAAGATCTTCATAGAGTATGTAGGAACCAATATGGGCATCCAGGTCCCGCTATTGGTTATTGACCAGAGATGTGTCTCAGTCATGTCTACATCGTTCTCGAACCGTAGGGTCCGCACGCTTAAGGTTTCGATGACAATTATATTATGAGTTTATGTATTTTGATGTACCGAAGGTTGTTCGGAGTCCCGGATATGATTACGGACATGACGAGGAGTCTCGAAATGGCCGAGACATAAAGATTGATATATTGGACGGATATATTTGGACACCGGAAAGGTTCCGGAGAAGTTTGGAGCCGCGGGAGGTTACCGGAACCCCCCGGGAGGTATATGGGCCTTATTGGGCCCATGTAGGAGGAAGAGAGAAGGAGCAAGGGAGGGGGGCGCGCCCCCCAAGCCCAATCCGAATTGGGGAGGGGGGCCGGCCCCCCCTTTCCTTTCTCCTTCCCCCTCTTCCTATTACTACTACTAGTACTACTTCCTAATACTAGTACTCTTTCCTTCCCCCTCCAAATAAGATAAGGAAAAGAGAGGGAAACCTACTTGGAGTAGGTTTCCCCCTCCTCATGGCGCGCCCCCCCTAGGGCCGGCCACCTCCTCCCTCCCTCCTTTATATACGGGGGTAGGGGGGCACCCTAGAACACACAAGTTGATCATTGATCGTTCCTTAGCCATGTGCGGTGCCCCCCTCCACGATATTACACCTCGGTCATATTGTAGCAGTGCTTAGGCGAAGCCCTGCAACAGGAGAACATCAAGATCGTCACCACGCTGTCGTGCTGACGGAACTCCCCCTCGGCGCCTCTGCTGGATCGGAGATCGAGGGTGCGTCATCGAGCTGTAAGCGTGTCAAGAACTCGGAGGTGCCGGAGTAACGGTACTTGGATCGGTTGAACCGGAGGACGTACGACTACTTCCTCTACGTTGCGTCAACGCTTCCGCTTCGGTCTACGAGGGTACGTAGACAACACTCTCCCCTCATTGCTATATCATCACCATGATCTTGCGTGTGCGTAGGAAATTTTTTGAAATTACTACGTTCCCCAACACTCTCGGCACGGCGTGGTCAACGTGGTCAAGGAACGGCTTCCATCGGATGTGGACTGTATGTGGAGAGGCTGACAGCTGGGTCCACGGCCGTAGCAAGGAAGTGCCTCCTTATTACGTGCAAAATAATTATTCCTCCACCTGACAGCGGGGACCCACCGGAGGGGCCACCGTATTTTGCAAAAAAATGTTTCCCCCTGACTGTTGGGACCCACCAGCTACATCTTCGCACGCAAGGAAGTGCGTCCGGGCAAAAAAAATGATTCGCCCCCTGACTGCTGGGACCCACCAACTACATCTTCGCAGGCAAGGAAGTGCCTGACAGTCGAGACCCACCTGGTCGAAGCGTACGTAGCATTGTCATTCTGGTCGCAAACGTGTACGTACATACTGGTCGATGTAGAGGCACGCACGTGTCGTAGTAGAGGCGCGCACATAGCATGTACACGTACGTACATCGGCCAGTGTGCAAGAAAGATAATACGACCACGTACGTACATACGGGTAGGGTCTCGAACGCCTACTCGCGCATACGTACGGCCAGGGCTCGTGTACATGGCTGGGTCGAAACGGAGAAACAACGTCGTCGTCGTGTTCATGGGAAGCCAACCGGCTAGGTCGGAACGAAATGCGTCGTCGTGTTCATCGGGAGGGCTTGGACGGAACAGCCGATGGAAATGAGGCCTAGCGTACCGTAGAACGGAGGAAACAACCTTGTGTTCGACCGGCCACATTCGAAACGGGATCCTGTTCATTGAGAGGGGTCTAGCGTACCGCAAAACGGAGGAAACGGACCTCCTACGGTCGAAATGGGGGTCCTGTTGATCGGGAGGGGTGTGGCGTACCACAAAACGGAGGAAACAGACTTGTGTTGGAGTGCTACAGTCGAAACGGGGGTCCTGTTCATGGGGAGGGGTGTGGTGTACCGCAAAACGGGACTCCACGGGATACTGTTCATCTCCACCGTTGACCCCCTCCAGCCTCCACAGGCTACTATTCATCCACCGTCGACCTCCTCCAGCCTCCACCTGCGACTGTTCATCCACGGGCTCCTGTTCATCCAGCCTCCACCGCGCGCTACTCCTCCGGCTACTGTTCAACCAACCCTCTCCATGGGCTCCTGTTCAACCACACCTCCACGGGCTACTGTTCATCATGCCCTCCACCGTCTACTGTTCATCCTGCCCTCCACGGGGGCCTGTTCATCCAGCCCCAACCGACTCGATCGATCGGGGTACTGTTCATCCAGAGGCAACACCACACGGTCCTGTTCATCCACCCCCACCGGGAACTGTTCATCCAAACCCCCTCGCAACACTCACTGTTCATCCAGAGGCAGCATCGATTGGCTTCAGTTAGCAGCAGTAGCGAAGGAATCGCTCGATCGGGTTCAGTTAACAGCCATCGATCGATCGCTTGGGTTCAGTAATGCGTAGCCTGCAGTGCAATCGCTCGGGTTCAGTTAGAGCCCAACGCCTCTCTCGGGTTTAGTTAGAGCCCAACGCCTCGCGCACACACACACACGCGTACGTACGAGAGAAACGTGCATCGCTCGGCCCCCGACCACCCACCATAACCGGGGACTCCCCTATATTTTCTGTGCCCTCGCTTTTACCTCGGTTTTTTCCGTCATGGACGGCCCAAAGAATGTCATGCAGCTGCGTCTCCGGCCCGCCCAGGACAGAAATCCCATTTTCTGTCATGATTTTTTGTCATAGAAGTAGGACCCGACCACGTCTATGATGATACTGGGTTTTGTCACAACTATCGTCATAGAAGTGTCATAGGTATGACAGAAAAAAATCTCGTTCGGCCCAAAATGTCACGAATGTGTCTTTTTTTGTAGTGCGAGTTGCTGCAATATCACACTCTTCATTTAATAGGTCAAGTGCTTCCTGACGTGCTTTCTCATTGTCAGCTTCAACATAAGCCGCCACACGGGGTGAGTCATGACGGATGTCACTAGGGAGAACCGCCTCTGCTCCATAAACCATGAAAAAAGGTGTGTAACCCATAGATTTTTGGGTGTGGTATTGATGCTCCATAACACAAAAGGTAACTCCTCCACCCAACAACTCGGCATCCACTGTAAAGGAACCATAAGCTGGGGCTTGATGCCTCTTAGGATCACTTGATTGGCTCTCTCCGCTTGACCATTAGATTGGGGGTGAGCCACTGATGACACGTCAAGACGGATGTGCTCACGTTGACAAAATTCTTCCATAGCACCCTTGGACAGATTAGTACCATTATCAGTTATGATGCTGTGTGAAAAACCAAATTGGAAAATCACCTTCTTGATGAATTGAACCGCTGTGGCTGCATCACACTTACTGACTGGCTCTGCCTCCACCCACTTAGTGAACTTATCAACCACCACCAGAAGGTGGGTCTTCTTATCCTTGGACCTCTTAAAGGGCCCAACCATATCTAGCCCCCAAGTTGCAAACGGCCAAGTGATTGGAATCATCCTCAATTCTTTAGTCGGAACATGATCTCGGCGTGAAAACTTCTGACAAATCACACTTTTTCACCAAGTCCTCAGCATCAGCATGAGCCGTCAGCCAGTAGAAGCCGTGATGAAAAGCTTTAGCTACCAAGGATTTTGAACCGGCGTGGTGACCACAATCTCCTTCGTGGATCTCACGCAAAATCTCACAACCTTCTTCAGGAGATACGCAACGCTGTAACGCCCCCGTTACACTGCAATGATGCAATTCTCCGTTGACAATGGTCATTGACTTGGATCGCCGGATTATCTGTCTGGCCAAAGTTTCATCCTCCGGTAACTCGCCCTGGTTCATATATGCCAAATACGAGACCGTCCAATCTGGGATAACATGAAGAGACGCTACTAACCAAGCTTCCGGATCAGGAACGGACAAATCCTCTTCTGTAGGTAGCTTGACCGACAGGTTATGTAAAACATCCAGAAAAACATTGGGTGGAACCGGTTTATGTTGGGAACCCAAACGGCTTAAAGCGTCTGCCGCTTCATTCTTTCTCCGGTCCACACGCTAAACCTAATAACCCTTGAAGTGACCAGCAACAATATCTACTTCTCGACGATATGCTGCCATGAGCGGGTCCTTGGAATCCCAAGTACCAGACACTTGTTGAGCCACCAGGTCCAAGTCACCGAAACACTTAACCTAGCTTAAATTCATCTCCTTAGCCATTCGAAGACCATGGAGTAAAGCATCATATTCAGCTGCATTGTTAGTGCAAGGGAACATTAAACGGAGAACATAACAAAACTTATCACCTCATGGGGAAGTTAACACGACTCCAGCCCCCGAGTCTTCCAATTGCCTGGATCCATCGAAATGAATAGTCCAATAAGTATGATCCAGCTTTTCTTACGGCGCGTGTAACTCTGTCCAGTCATTGATGAAATCCACGAGTGCTTGGGACTTGATTGCCATACGAGGCACATATTTTAACCCGTGGGGTCCAAGCTCAATAGCCCACTTGGCAACCCGGCCAGTTGCTTCTCTGTTTTGGATTATATCTCCCAAAGGGGCAGAACTGACCATAGTGATGGGATGACCCTGAAAATACTACTTAAGCTTCCGGCTTGCCATGAAAACTCCCTACACCAGTTTCTGCCAATGTGGGTACCTCTGTTTGGACTCAATAAGCACCTCGCTGATATAATAAACCGGCCGTTGAATTGGATACTCCTTCCCAGCCTCCTTGCGCTCCACCACAATGGCCACACTAATAGCCCGGGCATTAGCAGCCACATATAACAACAGTGGCTCTTTATCGACTAGAGCCGCAAAGACAGGTGGCTCGGCTAACTGTTTCTTCAAGTCCTCGAATGCCGCATTAGCAGCATCGCTCCAGACAAAATTGACTGTCTTTTTCATCATTTGGTATAGAGGGATAGCTTTCTCTCCAATCGGCTAATAAACTAGCTTAACGCTGCAATACGACCCGCCAGACGTTGAACATCGTTGATACACGCCGGTTTAGCCAGAGACGTAATAGCTTTGATATTTTCCGGATTAGCTTCAATGCCCCTGTTAGACACTAGAAAACCCAAGAGCTTGCCTGCCGGAACACCAAAAACACACTTGGCCGGATTAAGCATCATCTTATAGACCCGGAGATTATCAAAAGTTTCCTTCAAGTCAGCTATCAATGTCTCCTCCTTTCTGGACTTCACCACAATATCATCCACATAAGCATGAACATTGCGCCCAATCTAATTATGAAGACAATTCTGCACACAACGCTGATAAGTCGCCTGGGCACTCTTGAGCCCAAAAGGCATAGATACATAGCAGAAGGCTCCAAAGGGAGTTATAAAAGCTGTCTTCTCCTAGTCCTTAGCTGCCATTTTGATCTAATGATAACCAGAATAAGCATCCAGAAAGCTCAAATGCTCATAACCCACCGTAGCATCAATGATTTGATCAATACGAGGGAGAGCAAAGGGATCAGTTGTACAAGCCTTGTTCAAATCTGTATAGTCCACACACATACGCCAAGTGTCGTTCTTCTTAAGTACTAGCACCGGGTTAGCTAACCACTCAGGGTGAAAAACCTCCACAATAAACCCTGCTGCCAAGAGCCAGGCTACCTCCTCACCAATGGCCTTGCGCCGTTCTTCATTGAAGCGGCGGAGAAATTGCTTGACCGGTTTAAATTTGGGATCAATATTAAGAGTGTGCTCAGCGAGTTCCCTCGGTACACCTGGCATGTCAGAAGGTTTCCATGCAAAGATGTCCCAGTTCTCACGAATGAACTCGATGAGCGCGCTTTCCTATTTCGGATCCAGGTTAGCGCTGATGCTAAACTGCTTGGATGAATCGCTAGGAACAAAATCAACCAGCTTGGTCCCATCAGCCGATTTAAACTTCAAGGCCGGGTCATGTTCTGTGGTTGGCTTTTTCAAAGAAGTCATATTCGCCGGATCAAATTGTCCTTGTAGAACTTCAACTCCTCTGTCGCACAAACCGACTCAGCATAAGCCGCATCACCTTCTTCACATTCCAAAGCTATCTTACGGCTCCCATGTACCGTGATGGTCCCCTTATGACCCGTCATCTTGAGCTGCAGATAAACATAACAGGGCCTTGCCATGAACTTAGCATAAGCCGGCCGTCCAAACAGGGCATGATAAGGGCTCTTGATTTTCACCACTTCAAAAGTCAATGTCTCCGATCTTGAATCATGATCATCTCCAAAAGCAACCTCTAGAGCTATCTTACCAACCGGGTACGCCGATTTACCAGGCACCACACCACGAAAGACAATGTTTGACAGTTTAAGATTTTTATCTGTCAACCCCATGCAATGGAAGGTTTCATAATAAAGGATATTGATACTGCTCCCTCCATCCATGAGCACCTTGGTGAAGTTATAACCCCCCCCCCCCAACCTGAGGCACCACCACCAATGCCAGATGACCCAGATTATCAACCCGGGGTGGATGATCCTCTCGACTCCACAAAATGGGTTGTTCAGACCAGCACAAATGACGGGGCGCTACCGGTTCAACGGAGTTCACTGCCCTTTTATGAAGCTTCTGATCACGCTTGCATAGACTAGTGGTGAAGACATGATACTGCCCACTATTTAACTGCTTCAGGTTGCTCTGGTAACCCGATTGTTGCTACTGCTCACTCCCCTGATACTGCCTTGATTGCCATGTCCGCCTTGGTTACATTGAAATCATGAGCCAGAATTGCCTCCACCATAACCCGGCCCATGAGAACCGTGTGCGCCAACTATCGTGGGTTTGTCACGGCAGATGTCCTAGTGTGAGGACTTCGTCGTGGAGCCATCACAACGTAGTTAGCTTAAAGGGGTTAAAGCGGGACAAAGGACGCATGGAGTTTATACTGGTTCGGCCCCTTGCGGTGAAGGTAAAAGCCTAATCCAGTTGTGATGGGATTTCTAGGGTTTCGATGACTAGGGAGCGAATCCGCTTTGCCTGGCTCTAGAGTTGTTGTTGTTGTCCTTGAACAGCCGCCGAGTCATCCCTTTATATACATAGGTTGACACCTGGCGGTTTACAGAATCCCGGCCGGCTCATAACGTGTCCGGCTCGGTCTCTACCCTTTCCTATCTTACAACACAAGTTACACATCATATGGCGGTTTATGTCTACGTGCCCTAATCCGCCTTTGGGTCCTGGGCCTTTAGATCTCTACAGTAAAGCGCCATACTCCTTGTCCTCATGGGCTTTAATATGGATAACTCATCACAAGTATAACCCGGCCCCTCCTGGGCGGTTTATACTCAGTAGTTATATCCCCAACAAGGATCATATTTCATTCTAGCATTCAGAGTTTTTTGTTTAAGCTTAGCTAATAATTTCTTAAGATCACTTCTATCATTGCAGGCAAGAAAGTCTCTAGCAGTTTCTTCATCCATAACATAACCCTCAGGAACAACAGATCTAGGGGGAGAATCTTCATCATCACTTTCATCAATATCACCAGTTTCAATAATTTCATTCTCTCTAGCCCTACCAAGTTGTTCATCAAGAAATTCACCAAGTGGCAAGGTAGTATCAAGCATAGAAGTAGTTTTATCATAAGTATCATGCATAGCAGAAGTGGCATCATCAATAACATGCGACATATCATAATTAATAGCAGAAGCAGGTTTAGGTGTCGCAAGTTTACTCAAAACAGAAGGTGAATCAAGTGCAGAGCTAGATGGCAGTTCCTTACCTCCCCTCATAGTTGAGGGACAAATTTTGGTTCTTTGATCTTTCAAGTTCTTCATAATGATAAGCAGATATAAATCCCAAGTGACTCAAAGAATAGAGCTATGTTCCCTGGCAACGGTGCCAGAAAAAGGTCTTGATAACCCAGAAGTATAGGGGATCGCAACAGTTTTCGAGGGTAGAGTATTCAACACAAATTTATTGATTCGACACAAGGGGAGCCAAAGAATATTCTCAAGTACTAGCAGGTGAGTTGTCAATTCAACCACACCTAGAAACTTAATATCTGCAGCAAAGTATTTAGTAGCAAAGTAATATGATAGTAGTGGTAAAGGTGGCAAGAGTAACGGTAGCAAAAGTAATATTTTTGGTGTTTTATAGTGATGGCAACAGTAGCAACGGAAAAGTAAATAAGCGAAGAACAATATATGAAAAGCTTGTAGGCATTGGATCGGTGATGGAGAATTATGTCGGATGCAATCGATCATCTAACAGTCATAACCTAGGGTGACACAGAACTAGCTCCAGTTCATCAATGTAATGTAGGCATGTATTCCGAATATAGTCATACGTGCTTATGGAAATAAACTTGCATGACATCTTTTGTCCTACCCTCCCGTGGCAGCGGGGTCCTATTGGAAACTAAGGGATATTAAGGCCTCCTTTTAATAGAGTATCGGACCAAAGCATTAACACATAATGAATACATGAACTCCTCAAACTACGGTCATCACCGGTAAGTATCCTGATTATTGTCACTTCGGGGTTAACGGATCATAACACATAATAGGTGACTATAGACTTGCAAGATAGGATCAAGAACTCTCATATATTGAAGAAAACATAATAGGTTCAGATCTGAAATCATGGCACTCGGGCCCTAGTGACAAGAATTAAGCATAGCAAAGTCATAGCAACATCAATCTCAGAACATAGTGGATACTAGGGATCAAACCCTAACAAAACTAACTCGATTACATGATAAATCTCATCCAACCCATCACTGTCCAGCAAGCCTATGATGGAAGTACTCACGCACGGCAGTGAGCATCATGAAATTGGTGATGGATGAAGGTTGATGATGACGATGGCGACGGATTCCCCTCTCCGGAGCCCCGAACGGACTCCAAATCAGCCCTCCCGAGAGAGTTTAGGGCTTGGCGGTGGCTTCGTATCATAAAACACGATGAATCCTTCTCTCTGATTTTTTTCTCCCCGAAAGTGAATATATGGAGTCAAGGTTGAGGTCGGTGGAGTGTCAGGGGGCCCACGAAGCAGGGGGGCGCGCCCCCCACCCTCGTGGACAGGGTGTGGGCCCCCTGACGTGGATCTTCCTTCTAGTATTTTTTATATATTCCCAAATGATTCTCCGTTGATTTTCAGGTCATTCTAAGAACTTTTATTTCTGGACAAAAATAACACCATGGCAATTCTGCTGGAAACAACGTCAGTCCGGGTTAGTTCCATTCAAATCATGCAAGTTAGAGTCCAAAACAAGGGAAAAAGTGTTTGGAAAAGTAGATACGACGGATATGTATCAGCCCCCCGTCCTTGTGGGCCCCGTGGAAGGCCTCCGGTGCCCATCTTTGGCTATATGGTGTGTTTTGACCTGCAAAAAATCAGAAGGAAGCTTTCGGGATGAAGCGCTGCCGTCTCGAGGCGGAAGCTGGGCAGAACCAATCTAGGGCTCCGGCGGAGCTGTTCTGCCAGGGAAACATCCCTCTGGGAGGGGGAAATCATTACCATCATCATCACCAACGATCCTCTCATCAAGGGGGGGTCAATATCCATCAACATCTTCACCAGGACCATCTCCTCTCAAATGCTAGTTCATCTCTTGTATTCGATCTTGGTCCCCAAACCTCAGATTGGTACATGTGGGTTGCTAGTGGTGTTGATTACTCCTTGTAGTTGATGCTATTTGGTTTATCCGGTGAAAGGTTATATTTTCAGATCCTTAATGATAATTAATACTCCTCTGATCTTAATCATAAATATGTTTTGTGAGTATTTACGTTTGTTCCTGAGGACATGGGAGAAGTCTTGTTATAAGTAATCATGTGAATTTGGTATTCGTTCGATATTTTGATGAGATGTATGTTGTCTCTCCTCTAGTGGTGTTATGTGAACATCGACTACATGACACTTCACCATTATTTGGGCCTAGGGGAAGGCATTGGGAAGTAATAGGTAGATGATGGGTTGCTAGAGTGACAGAAGCTTAAACCCTAGTTTGTTCGTTGCTTCGTAAGGGTCTGATTTGGATCCATATGTTTCATGATGTGGTTAGGTTTACCTTAATACTTCTTTCGTAGTTGTGGATGCTTGTGAGAGGGATTAATCATAAGTGGGAGGCTTTTCCAAGGAAGGGCAGCAGCCAAGCATCGGTCCACCCACATATCAAATTATCAAAGTAATGAACGCGAATCATATGAGCATGATGAAAACTAACTTGAAGACAATTCCCATGTTCGTCCAGGCTTGTCCTTTGCTACAAAAAGGATTGGGCCACCTTGCTGCACCTTAGTTACTTTATTTACTTGTTACGAGTTACAATTTATCGTATCACAAAACTATCTGTTACCGATAATTTCAGTGCTTGCAAAGAATACCTTGTTGAAAACCACTTGTCATTTCCTTCTGCTCCTCGTTGGGTTTGACACTCTTACTTATCGAAAGTACTACGATAGATCCCCTATACTTGTGGGCCATCCAGACTCTTTTCTGGCGTCGTTGCTGGGGAGTGAAGCGCCTTTGGTAAGTGGAATTTGGTAAGGAAACATTTATATAGTGTGCTGAAATTTACTGTCACTTGTTACTATGGAAAATAATCCTTTGAGGGATTTGTTCGGGGTATGTTCACCTCGACCAGAAGAGCAAAGAGTTGCTCCTCAACCTACTACACCTACTAAAAATATTTATTATGAAATTCCTTCGGGTATGATAGAGAAACTACTAACTAATCCTTATGCAAGAGATGTAACATTACATCCTGATATGCACCTAATCTATGTGGATGAAATTTGTGGATTATTTAAGCTTGCAGGTATGCTTGAGGATGTTGTCAAGAAGAAGGTATTCCCTTTATCTTTTAAGGGAAAGGCATTGACATGGTATAGGCTATTGGATAATATTGGATCATGGAACTACAATCGATTGAAATTGGAATTTCATCAGAAGTTTTATCCTATGCATCTGGTTCATCGTGATCGGAATTATATATATAATTTTTGGCCTCGTGGAGGAGAAAGTATCCCTCAAGCCTGGGGGAGGCTTAAGTCAATGTTATATTCATGCCCCAATCATGAGCTCTCAAGAGAAATTATTATTCAATTTTTTTATGCTTGGCTTTCTCATAATGATCGATCCATGCTCGATACTTCTTGTACTGGCTCCTATATGAATAAGGATATTAAATTCAAATGGGATTTATTGGAAAGAATTAAACACAACTTTGAATATTGGGAACTCGACGAAGGTAAGGAGTCAGGTACAAACCTTAAGTTCGATTGTGTTAAATCTTTTATGGATACCGATGCTTTTCATGATTTTAGCAGTAAATATGGACTTGACTCTGAGATAGTAGCTTCTTTCTGTGAATCATTTGCTACTCATGTTGATCTCCCTAAGGAGAAGTGGTTTAAATATCATCCTCCCATTGAATTTAAAGTAGTAGAACTTATTAAAGTGGAAGAAGAAACTATTACTTACAATGTTGATCCTATTGTTCCTACTTCGTATGTGGAGAAACCACCATTCCCTGCTACAATAAAGGATCATGCTAAAGCTTCAACTATGGTCAACAAAAGTAATATTAGAACACCCAAACCCTTTGAGAAAATTAAAGTTGAACCTAGTGTTGCTATGGTTAAAGATCTCTTGGTTGATAATATTGATGGGCATGTTATTTATCTCTGTGATGAAGCTGCTGTAATTGCTAAACCTGATGCTAAAGATAAACATAGACCGGTTGTGGGCATGCCCGTGGTATCTGTTAAAATAGGAGATCATTGTTATCATGGCTTATGTGATGTGGGTGCTAGTGTGAGTGCAATTCCTTATACCTTATATAAATAAATCATGAATGATATTGCACTTGCTGAGATAGAAGATATTGATGTTACTATTAAGCTCACTAATAGAGATACTATATCACCAATTGGGATTGTTAGAGATGTTGAAGTCTTGTGCGGGAAGATAAAATATCCTACTGATTTTCTTGTTCTTGGTTCCCCACAAGATAACTTTTGTCCCATTATATTTTGTAGACCTTTCTTGAATACTGTTAATGGTAAGATAGAGTGCGAGAAAGATATTGTTACTGTTAGTTTATGAGATATGTCTCATGTATTTAATTTCTCTAAATTTAGTAGACAACCTCATGATAAATAATTGCCCAGTAAGGATGAAATTATTGGTCTTTCTTCTATTGTCGTGCCTCCTGCTGATCCATTAGAACAATATTTGCTAGACCATGAAAATGATATGTTTATGAATGAGAGAAGGGAAATAGATGAAGTATTCTTTAATCAAGGACCTATTTTGAAACACAATTTACTTGTTGAAATCCTTGGGGATCCTCCTCCACCTAAGGGTGATCCTGTGTTTCATCTTAAACAATTACCTGATACTCTGAAATACGCTTATCTTGATGAAAAGAAGATATATCCTGTTATTATTAGTGCTAACCTTCCATAGCATGAAGAAAATAAATTACTGAAAACTCTAAAGAAGCACCGTGCCGCTATTGGATATACTCTTGATGATCTTAAGGGCATTAGTCCCACTCTATGACAGCACAAGATAAAATTGGAAAAAGATGCTAAAACAGTTCTTGATCATCAATGACAATTAAATCCTAAGATGAAAGAAGTGGTAAGGAATGAAATACTAAAGCTTCTAGAGGCAAGTACAATTTATCCTATTGCTGATAGTCAATGGGTAAGCCATGTTCATTGTGTCCCTAAGAAAGGAGGTATTACTGTTGTTCCTAATGATAAGAATGAATTGATTCCACAAAGAATTGATACAGGTTATAGAATGGTAATTGATTTTCACAAATTGAATAAAGCTACTAGAAAAGATCATTACCCTCTACCTTTTATTGATAAAATGCTACAAAGACTATCCAAACATACTCATTTTTGCTTCCTAGATGGTTATTCCGGTTTCTCTCAAATACCTGTGTCAAAAGAGGATCAAGAGAAAACCACTTTTACTTGCCCTTTTGGTACCTTTGCTTATAGACATATGCCTTTTGGTTTACGCAATGCACCTGCTACCTTTCAAAGATGTATGAAAACTATATTCTCTGATTTTTGTGAAAAGATTGTTGAGGTTTTCATGGATGATTTCTCCATTTACGGAACTTCTTTTGATGATTGCTTAAGCAACCTTGATCGAGTTTTGCAGAGATGTGAGGAAACTAATCTTGTCTTGAATTGGGAGAAGTGCCACTTTATGGTTAATGAAGGTATTGTCTTGGGGCATAAAATTTCGTAAAGAGGTATTGAAGTTGATAAAGCTAAAGTAGATGCTATTGAAAAGATGTCGTGTCCTAAAGATATCAAAGGTATAAGAAGTTTCCTTGGTCATGCTGGTTTTTATATGAGGTTTATTAAAGACTTCTTTAAAATTTCTAGGCCTCTCACTAATCTCTTACAAAAAGATGTTCCTTTTGTTTTTTATGATGATTGTGTAGAAGCATTTGAAATACTTAAGAAAGCCTTGATTTCTGCCCCTATTGTTCACCCACATGATTGGAATTTACCCTTTGAAATTATGTGTGATGCTAGTGATTATGTTGTTGGTGTTGTTCTGGGAAAAAGAGTTGATAAGAAATTAAATGTTATTCAGTATGCTAGTAAAACTCTAGACAACCCTAGAGAAATTATGCTACCACTGAAAAATAATTTTTAGCATTTTTGTTTGCCTGTGATAAGTTTAGACCTTATGTTGGTGATTCCAAAGTAACTGTTCACACTGATCATGCTGATATTAAATATCTTATGGAAAAGAAAGATGCTGAACCTAGACTTATTCGATGGGTTCTCTTGCTACAAGAATTTGGTTTACATATCACTGATAGAAAAGGAGCTTAGAACCCCGTAGCTGATAACTTGTCTAGGCTTAAAAATGTGCTTGATGACCCACTACCTATTGATGATAGTTTTCCTGATGAGCAGTTAGCTGCAATAAATGTTTCTCATAACACTCCTTGGTATGCTGACTATGATAATTACATTGTTGCTAAATATATACCACCTAGCTTCACATACCAACAAAAGAAAAAAGTTCTTCTATGATTTAAGACATTACTTTTGGGATGACCCACACCTTTATAAAGAAGGAGTAGATGGTGTTATTAGACATTGTGTACCTGGAGCATGAATAGTAACAGATCCTACACGAGTGTCACTTCGAGGCCTACGGAGGGCACCACGCTGGAGATAGAACTGCACATAAGGCATTGCAATCCGGGTTCTATATATTGGCCCACTCTCTTTAAAGATGCCCGTAAGTTTGTCTTATCTTGTGATGAGTGCCAGAGAATTGGTAATATTAGTAGACGTCAGGAATTCCTATGAACTATTCACTTGTTATTGAACCATTTGATGTTTGGGGCTTTGATTATATGGGACCTTTTCCTTCCTCTAGTGGGTATACACATATTTTATTTGCTGTTGATTACGTTACTAAGTGGGTAGAAGCTATTCCAACTAGTAGTGCTCATCATAACACTTCTATTAAGATGCTTAAAGAAGTTATTTTTCGAGGTTTGGAGTCCCTAGATATTTAATGACTAATGGTGGTTCACATTTTATTCATGGTGCTTTCCTTAAAATGCTTGCTAAGTATGATGTTAATCATAGAATTGCATCTCCTTATCACCTTCAGTCTAGTGGTCAAGTAGAATTGAGCAATAGAGAGATTAAATTAATTTTGCAAAAGATCGTTAATAGATCTAGAAAGAATTGTTCTAAGAAACTTGATGATGTTTTGTGGGCTTATAGAACTGCTTATAAGAATCCTATGGGTATGTCTCCATATAAAATGGTTTATGGAAAAGCATGCCATTTACCTCTCAAACTAGAACATAAGGCATATTGGGCTATTAAAGAGCTCAATTTGATTTTAAACTTTTTGGTGAGAAGAGGTTATTTGACATTAGCTCACCTGATGAATGGAGAACCCAAGCCTATGAGAATGCCAAGTTATTTAAAGAAAATATTAACAGATGGCATGACAGAAGGATACAAAAGTGTGAGTTTAATGTAGGTGATCATGTTTTGCTATACAACTCTCGTTTAAGATTTTTTGCAGGAAAGTTTCTCTCTAAATGGGAAGGTCCATACATTATTGAGGAGGTCTATCGTTCTGGTGCCATAAAAATTAACAATGCCGAAGGCACAAATACAAAGGTGGTAAATGGTCAAAGAATCAAGCATTATATCTTAGGTACTCCCATAAATGTTCAGACCAATATAATTAATACCGTAACACCGGAGGAGTACATAAGGAACACTTTCCAGAAAGTTCCAGACTCCAAAAAGGAATAGGTATGTGGTATGGTAAGTAAACCGACTCCAAAACATTTCCAATGATAATTATTCTCCGTTTCGGAATATTTAAAAAATTAGGAAAATTAAAAGTAGTTCGAAAGAGACACGAGGCATTCACAAGGGTGGAGGGCGCGCCCCCGTCCTTGTGGCCACCTCGTGTGCCCTCTGGGCTCCGTTTTCTTGCTGAATACTTCTTTTGGTCGGTAAAAAATCATTATATAATCTCCCAAAGGTTTTGACCACTGTACCACGCGAATATCTCATGTTCTTGTTCCGAGCTGTTTTCTTGACAGATCCAAGCCACCATGACGTCTCCAAGCGCCCCCAAGGACAAGGTTTTTGAGATGGTCATCAACCCCTACCTTGCGGAGGTGCTACGACACCCTCAAGCCATTGAGATGCGTGAGGGGGTGCTGCATATCCGCGATGTTGAGGGGCCGAAGAAGACCGGAAGCGTGGAGACAAGACTCGAAGCAATGGAGCAACAAGTTTTCAAGTGTCAAGGGATGGTGGAACGTGGACTCAACGCCAACCACATGATGATCGTGGAGTTCACCAACAAGCACAAGCTGGACCCCAAGAGAATTGAGGAGGCCATCTTTAGGATTCATGAGAAAATCGAGCATCTCTAAGCCTAGATCTATGACCTGCAAAACCAAAACTGTGAGTATGAATATAGATTCAAGAGGATGAGTTTGGTTAAATATTCAAGGACCCCGGAGACCCGCTCATCCTTCTATGATGGTGAGCCTATGCCTTGGAAGATGGACGACAAACCTACCTCATCAACAACCCCATCATCACCACCTCCGAAGAAATAGATCTAAATACATGGGTATGGGCACTCCCCTTGGCAACTACCAAGTTTGGAGGAGGTGTCCCGGTATCGTATCATCACCACATCTTTATCTTTATCATATTTCTTAGTTCGATCCTTTTGGTTATATCTTGATCTAGTAGAATAAAGTTTTTAGTATGATCTAGATTTGAGTTTTTATTCGATCTCTATCTATGTAATCGAGTCCGCGAGATATATAATAAAGAGTAGTTTTGAGTTGAGGGCTTTGCTTTCTTGCTATGACCTTGGGGGAATTAAATAAAAAGTTCATATATTGAGCTTATGGAGAGTAATTGTTGGGGAACGTAGCATGCAATTTCAAAAAAAATCCTACGATCATGCAAAATCTATCTAGGAGATGCATAGCAACGAGAGGGGGCGAGTGTGTCCACGTACCCTCGTAGACCGAAAGCGGAAGCGTTAGATTAACGTGGCTGATGTAGTCAAACATCCTCACGATCCAACCGATCCAAGTATCGAACGTACGACACCTTCGTGTTAAGCACACGTTCAGCTCGATGACGTCCCTCGAACTCTTGATCCAGAAGAGGGTCTAGGGAGAGTCCCGTCAACACGACGGCGTGGTGATGGTGATGGTGATGTGATCCACGCAGGGCTTCGCCTAAGCACTATGACACTATGGCCGGAGGAGTAAACTATGGAGGGGGGAACCGCACACGGCTAAGAGAACAATTGATGTCCCTTTGGCGTGCCCCCGCCGCCGTATACAAAGTAGGAGAGGAGGAGGCGGACAGCCTAGAGGGGGCGCGCCAAGGGGGGAGTCCTACTAGGACTCCTAGTCCTAGTAAGATTCGGCCCCCCTTCTTTTCCTTCTCTTGGAGGTGGAAAGGGGGGAGGAGAGGGAGTATGAGAAGGAAAGGGGGGTGGCGCCCCCTTCCCTACACCAATTCGGCCTCCTCCCTTGTGGGGGGCACACCAGCCTCTTGTGGGCTGGTTAGCCTCCCTCATATGGCCCATATGGCCCATATCTTCCACCAAGGGGTTCTAGTAACCCCTCTGGTACTCCGGTATGTACCCGATACACTTCGGAACCCTTCCGGTGTCCGAATACTACCTTCCAATATATCAATATTTACCTCTCGACAATTTCAAGACTCCTCGTCATGTCCGTGATCTCATCCGGGACTCCGAACAAACTTCGGTCACCAAAACACATAACTCATAATACAATTCGTCATCGAACGTTAAAGCGTGCGGACCCTACGGGTTCGAGAACTATGTAGACATGAATGAAACACATATCCGATCAATAGCCAATTGCGGAACATGGATGCTCATATTGGTTCCTACATATTCTAAGAAGATATTTATCGGTCAAACCGCATGACAACATACGTCATTCCCTTTATCATCAGTATGTTTACTTGCCTGAGATTCAATCGTCGGTATCATCATACCTAGTTCAATATCGTTAATGGCAAGTATCTTTACTCGTTCCGTAATGCATCATCTCGCGACTAACTCATTAGTCACATTGCTTGCAAGGCTTATAGTGATGTGCATTACCGAGAGGGCCCAGAGATACCTCTCCGATACTTGGAGTGACAAATCCTAACCTTGATCTATGCCAACCCAACAAACACCTTCGGAGACACCCATAGAGCATCTTTATAATCACCCAGTTATGTTGTGACATTTGATAGTACACAAGGTGTTCCTCCGGTATACGGGAGTTGCATAATCTCATAGTCAGAGGAATATGTATAAGTCATGAAGAAAGTAATAGCAATAAAACTTAACGATCATTATGCTAAGCTAATGGATGGGCCTTGTCCATCACATCATTTTCCTAATGATGTGATCTCGTTCATCAAATGACAACACATGTCTATGGTTAGGAAACATAACCATCTTTGATCAACGAGCTAGTCTAGTAGAGGCTTACTAGGGACACTGTGTTTTGTCTATGTATCCACACATGTATCAAGTTTCCGGTTAATACAATTCTAGCATGAATAATAAACATTTATCATGATATAAGGAAATATAAATAACAACTTTATTATTGCCTCTAGGGCATATTTCCTTCAGTCTCCCACTTGCACTAGAGTCAATAATCTAGTGCACATCGCCATGTGATTTAACACCAATAGTTCACATCTTTATGTGATTAATACCCATAGTTCACATCGCCAAGTGACCAACACCCAAAGGGTTTACAAGAGTCAATAATCTAGTTCACATCGATATGTGATTAACACCCAAAGAGTACTAAGGTGTGATCATGTTTTGCTTTGTGAGAGAAGTTTAGTCAATGGATCTTCCACATTCAGAACCGTATGTATTTTGCAAATTTCTATGCATACAATACTCTGCACGGAGCTACTCTAGCTAATTGCTCCCACTTTGAATATGTATCCAGATTGAGACACTGAGTCATCTAGATTAGTGTCAAAGCTTGCATCAACGTAACCCTTTACGACGGACTCTTTGTCACTTCCATAACCAAGAAACATTTCCTTAGTCCTTTTAGGTAACTAAGGATAATTTTGACCGTTGTCCAGTGATCTTCTCCTGGATCACTATTGTACCCTCTTGCCAAACTCATGGTAAGGTACACAATATGTCTGGTACACAGTATGTCATACTTTATAGAACCTATGGCTGAGGCATAGGGAATGACTTTTATTCTCTCTCTACCTTCTGCCGTGGTCGGGCTTTGAGTCTTACTCAACTTCACACCTTTGCAACACAGGCAAGAACACTTTATTTGAATGATCCATTTTGAATTTCTTCAAAATCTTATCAAGGTATGTACTCATCGAAAGTCTTATCAAGCATCTAAATCTATCTCTATAGATCTTGATGACCAATTTGTAAGTAGCTTTACTGAGGTCTTTCTTTGAAAAACTCCTTTCAAACACTCCTTTATGCTTTCCAGAAAATTATATATCATTTCCGATCAACAATATGTCATTCACATATACTTATCAAAAAAGTTGTAGTGCTCCCACTCACTTTCTTGTAAATACAGGCTTCACCGCAAGTCTGTACAAAACTATATGCTTTGGTCAACTCATCAAAGCGTATATTCCAGCTCCAAGATGCTTGCACTAGTTCCATAGATGGATCGCTGGAGCTTGCACACTTTGTTAGCACCTTTAGGATCGACAGAACCTTTGGTTGCATCATATACAACTCTTTTTTAAGAAATCCATTAAGGAATGCAGTTTTGACATCCACTTGCCAGATTTCATAACATGCGACAATTGCTAACCATATTCAGACAGACCTAAGCATCGCTATGAGTGAGAAAATCTCATCGTAGTCAACACCTTGAACTTCTCGAAAACATTTTGCGACAATTCAAGCTTTGTAGATAGTAACTGATACGTCTCCAACGTATCTATAACTTTTGATTGTTCCATGCTATTATATTATCTATTTTGGATGTTTAATGGGCTTTAATATGCTCTTTTATATTATTTTTGGGACTAACCTATTAACCGAAGGCCTAGTGCCAGTTTCTGTTTTTTTTGCCTATTTCAGTGTTTCGCAGAAAAGGAATACCAAACGGAATCCAAACGGAATGAAACCTTCGTGATGATCTTTCTTGGACCGAAAGCAAACCAGGAGACTTGGAGTGGAAGTCTGGAACTCCGTGAGGCGGCCACGAGATAGGAGGGCGCGCCCCCCACCCTTGTGGGCCCCACGGAGCTCCACCGACGTACTTCTTTCGCCTATATATACTCTTATACCCTAAAAACATCAGGGAGAGCCACGAAACCACTTTTCCACCGCCACAACCTTCTGTACCCGTGAGATCCCATCTTGGGGCTTTTTTCGGCGATCTGTCGGAGGGGGAATCGAGCACGGAGGGCTTCTACATCAACACCATAGCCTCTCCGATGAAGCGTCAGTAGTTTACCACAGACCTTCGGGTCCGTAGTTATTAGCTAGATGGCTTCTTCTCTCTCTTTGATCTTCAATACAAAGTTCTCCTCAATGTTCTTGGAGATCTATTCGATGTAATACTCTTTTGCGATGTGTTAGCCAAGATCCGATGAAATGTGGGTTTATGAACTTGATTATCTATGAATATTATTTGGTTCTTCTCTGAATTCTTATATGCATGATTTGATATCTTTGCAAGTCTCTTCAAATTAACAATTTAGTTTGGCCTACTAGATTGATCTTTCTTGCAATGGGAGAAGTGCTTAGCTTTGGGTTCAATCTTACGGTGTCCTTTCCTAGTGACAGTAGTGGCAGCAAGGCACATATTGTATTGTTTCCATCGAGGATAAAAAGATGGGGTTTATGTCATATTGCCTGAGTTTATCCCTCTACATCATGTCATCTTGCTTAATGTGTTACTCTGTTCTTATGAACTTAATACTCTAGATGCATGCTGGATAGCGGTCGATGTGTGGAGTAATAGTAGTAGATGCAGAATCATTTCGATCTACTTGACATGGACGTGATGCCTATATTCATGATCATTGCCTTAGATATCTTCAAAACTATGCACTTTTCTATCAATTGCTCGGCAGTAATTTGTTCACCCACCGTAATACATGCTATCATGAGAGAAGCCACTAGTGAAACCTATGGCCCCCGGGTCTATTTCTTATTATATTGCATCTCTTTTACTATTTTGCAATCTTTATTTTCCAATCTATACAACAAAATACCAAAAATATTTATCTTACTATCTCTATCAGATCTCACTTTCGCAAGTGACTGTGAAGGGATTGACAACCCCTTTATCGCGTTGGTTGTGAGGTTCTTGATTGTTTGTGTAGGTACTAGGTGACTTGTGTGTTGTCTCCTACTAGATTGATACCTTGGTTCTCAAAAACTGAGGGAAATACTTACGCTACTTTGCTGCATCACCCTTTCCTCTTCAAGGGAAAACCAACGCATGTTCAAGAGGTAGCAAGAAGGATTTCTGGCGCCGTTGCCGGGGAGATCTACGCCAAGTCAAGACATACCAAGTACCTGTTGGGGAACGTAGTAATTTCAAAAATTTCCTACGCACACGCAAGATCATGGTGATGCATAGCATCGAGAGGGGAGAGTGTTGTCTACGTACCCTCGTAGACCGGAAGCGGAAGCGTTATAACAACGCGGTTGATGTAGTCGTACGCCTTCACGGCCCGACCGATCAAGCACCAAAACTACGGCACCTCCGAGTTCTAGCACACGTTCAGCTCGATGACGATCCCCGGACTCCGATCCAGCAGAATGTCGGGGAAGAGTTCCGTCAGCACGACGGCGTGGTGACGATCTTGATGTTCTATCGTCGCAGGGCTTCGCCTAAGCACCGCTACAATATTATCGAGGATTATGGTGGAGGGGGGCACCGCACACGACTAAGAGATCAATGATCAATTGTTGTGTCTCTGGGGTGCCCCCCTGCCCCCATATACAAAGGAGTGGACGAGGGGCCGGCCAAGGAGGGTGGTGCGCCCAAGGGGGGGAGTCCAACTCCCACCGGGAGTAGGACTCCCCTTTTTCCTATTAGGAGTAGGAGAGAGAAGGAAGAGGAAGGAGGGAGGAAGGAAAGGGGGGCCGGCCCCCTCCCAATTCGGATTGGGCTTGGGGGGTGCGCCCCCTCCCTTGCTCCTTTCCCCTCCTTTCCACTAAGGCCCAATAAGGCCCATATACCTCCCGGGGGGTTCCAATAACCTCCCGGTGATGCGGTATTGTCCCAATCTTACCCGGAACCTTTCCGGTGTCCAAATATAGTCGTCCAATATATCGATCTTTATGTCTCGACCATTTCGAGACTCGTCGCCAAGTCCGTGATCACATCTGGGACTCCGATCAACCTTCGTTACATCAAAATATATAAACTCATAATAAAATTGTCATCGTAACGTTAAGCGTGCGGACCCTACGGGTTCGAGAACAATGTAGACATGACCGAGACACATCTCCGGTCAATAACCAATAGCGGAACCTGGATGCTCATATTGGCTCCTACATATTCTACAAAGATCTTTATCGGTCAGACTGCATAACAACATATGTTGTTCCCTTTGTCATCGGTATGTTACTTGCCCGAGATCCGATCGTCAGTATCTCAATACCTAGTTCAATCTCGTTATCGGCAAGTCTCTTTACTCGTTCCGTAATACAGCATCTCGCAACTAACTCATTAGTTGCATTGCTTGCAAGGCTTAAGTGATGTGCATTATCGAGAGGGCCCAGAGATGCCTCTCCGACAATCGGAGTGACAAATCCTAATCTCGAAATACGCCAACCCAACATGTACCTTTGGAGACACCTGTAGAGCACCTTTATAATCACCCAATTACGTTGTGACATTTGGTAGCACACAAAGTGTTCCTCCGGCAAACGGGAGTTGCATAATCTCATAGTCACAGGAACATGTATAAGTCATGAAGAAAGCAATATCAACATACTAAACGATCGGGTGCTAAGCTAATGGAATGAGTCATGTCAATCACATCATTCTCCTAATGATGTGATCCCATTAATCAAATGACAACGCATGTCTATGGTTAGGAAACATAACCATCTTTGATTAACGAGCTAGTCAAGTAGAGGCGTACTAGTGACGTTTAGTTTGTCTATGTATTCACACAAGTATTATGTTTCCGGTTAATACAATTCTAGCATGAATAATAAACATTTATCATGATATAAGGAAATAAATAATAACTTTATTATTGCCTCTAGGGCATATTTCCTTCAGTCTCCCACTTGCACTAGAGTCAATAATCTAGTTCACATCGCCATGTGATTTAACATCAATAGTTCACATCACCATGTGATTAACACCCATAGTTCACATCAACATGTGACCAACACCCAAAGGGTTTACTAGAGTCAATAATCTAGTTCACATCGCTATGTGATTAACACCCAAAGAGTACTGAGGTGTGATCATGTTTTGCTTGTGAGAGAAGTTTAGTCAGCAGGTCTGCCACATTCAGATCCATAAGTATTTTGCAAATTTCTATGTCAACAATGCTCTGCATGGAGCTACTCTAGCTAATTGCTCCCACTTTCAATATGTATCCAGATTGAGACTTAGAGTCATCTAGATCAGTGTCAAAACTTGTATCGACGTAACCCTTTACGACAAACCTTTTGTCACCTCCATAATCGAGAAACATATCCTTATTCCACTAAGGATAATTTTGACCAATGTCCAGTGATCTACTCCTAGATCACTATTGTACTCCCTTGCCAAACTCAGGGCAGGGTATACAATAGGTCTGGTACACAGCATGGCATACTTTATAGAACCTATGGCTAAGGCATAGGGAATG
>NC_057800.1:533286179-533286502 GCF_018294505.1 Triticum aestivum
TTTTATTTGGTTTTATTCAGATTTTATTTGCATTAGAAAAATTGCATGTTTTCAAAATTTTATTTTAGGGCCAAGAAAATGTTCAACTCATCCTAAATATTTTATTTAGACGGTGAAAATTTGTTTTGGCATTTTTAGATTTTTATTTATTTATTTAGGATTTTATTTCGGTCGGTGAAGATTAAAAAAAAAGAAAAAAAAGGGGTTCCCGCGCCGACTGGGCCTAAGGCCCAGCCGCGCCAGGCCGCCGCCGCCGCCTCCTGCGCGCGCGCGTCGTCGCCGCCGCCACTCGGACCGGAGTCTGAGTTGGACTCCGCCTCCGC
>NC_057800.1:533286744-533289813 GCF_018294505.1 Triticum aestivum
CCGCGGCGCCGCATGGCGCGCCGCTGCCGCCGCTGCCGCCGCGCCACTGCCCCCTAAGCCACCGCCCTGCCGGACCTCTCGCCGGAGGTAGCCGCCGCGTGCCGCCACCGGTTTTTTTATCAAGACCGCTCAGTTTTTTTAGAAACCCTAGATCGGTTTTTTTTCGGATTCGCCTATTTTTTGGGTTCTTCTAGTTAGCGGACGTTCGTCCGAACATTCGTTTTAACGAATGGTTCCTCACCCGTTAGAAACAACTAGCGAACGCTCATTCGTTAGTCTGTTCGTGAGTTTTCTTTTATCGGATTTATTCCGCGATTTTCTCTGATCGCGATTTCTGATCCGATCTTAGATTCTGTTTATCTTTTCGCTCGTTTAACGGAATCAAGCGATTCAAGCGCCTAGAGTTTCGTATCGAAACCCTCTTTCCAGTTAATCAACTCAAACAAGTTTTCTCTACTGTAAAATTTGACCTAGTTTCAGATTAGTAAATGAAGCTTCTTTCTGTCGCTGTTTGACTTCCGTTGCTTCGTTCTATTTGATTCTTTTTGCGTACCGGAGTTCTTAAGTTGAACTTTCTAGTCAACCTCTCTTATTTGAGTTTTGCTTGTGCATCATTGCTTGTTACTTATGTATGTTATTGTTTGCTTGCGATAGAATTCCCGGAGTGCGAAGCGTGTTACTACGAGTCTCTAGGATTCGCGGATCGTCAGCAAGGCAAGTAACACTTTGATCATATCCCATTATTACCCAGTTTTTATGCATTAGTTCCAATCCTCAAACATTGCATGATTAGGATGTCATTAACTTGTGGGTTGGGAAGTAGTTGCTGAGGTAGAACCTATTGCCCTGTTACATTCAAACCCTTGGGAGTTACTTCTACGTATTGCTTATATTGCTATGCTATGCTCATAGACGTGGTTTGGGTTTGAGTGAAATTCATGTCAGATGTGAGATTTTTAATTAATGGTTCAACTTAAGGTGGCAACTTAATCAAAATATATAAACTCATAATAAAATTGTCATCATAACGTTAAGCGTGCGGACCCTACGGGTTCGAGAACAATGTAGACATGATCGAGACACATCTCCGGTCAATAACCAATAGCGGAACCTGGATGCTCATATTGGCTCCTACATATTCTACGAAGATCTTTATCGGTCAGACTGCATAACAACATATGTTGTTCCCTTTGTCATCGGTATGTTACTTGCCCGAGATCCGATCGTCAGTATCTCAATACCTAGTTCAATCTCGTTATCGGCAAGTCTCTTTACTCGTTCCGTAATACAGCATCTTGCAACTAACTCATTAGTTGCATTGCTTGCAAGGCTTAAGTGATGTGCATTATCGAGAGGGCCCAGAGATGCCTCTCCGACAATCGGAGTGACAAATCCTAATCTCGAAATACGCCAACCCAACATGTACCTTTGGAGACACCTGTAGAGCACCTTTATAATCACCCAATTACGTTGTGACATTTGGTAGCACACAAAGTGTTCCTCCGGCAAACGGGAGTTGCATAATCTCATAGTCACAGGAACATGTATAAGTCATGAAGAAAGCAATATCAACATACTAAACGATCGGGTGCTAAGCTAATGGAATGAGTCATGTCAATCACATCATTCTCCTAATGATGTGATCCCGTTAATCAAATGACAACGCATGTCTATGGTTAGGAAACATAACCATCTTTGATTAACGAGCTAGTCAAGTAGAGGCGTACTAGTGACGTTTAGTTTGTCTATGTATTCACACAAGTATTATGTTTCCGGTTAATACAATTCTAGCATGAATAATAAACATTTATCATGATATAAGGAAATAAATAATAACTTTATTATTGCCTCTAGGGCATATTTCCTTCAGTCTCCCACTTGCACTAGAGTCAATAATCTAGTTCACATCGCCATGTGATTTAACATCAATAGTTCACATCACCATGTGATTAACACCCATAGTTCACATCAACATGTGACCAACACCCAAAGGGTTTACTAGAGTCAATAATCTAGTTCACATCGCTATGTGATTAACACCCAAAGAGTACTGAGGTGTGATCATGTTTTGCTTGTGAGAGAAGTTTAGTCAGCAGGTCTGCCACATTCAGATCCATAAGTATTTTGCAAATTTCTATGTCAACAATGCTCTGCATGGAGCTACTCTAGCTAATTGCTCCCACTTTCAATATGTATCCAGATTGAGACTTAGAGTCATCTAGATCAGTGTCAAAACTTGTATCGACGTAACCCTTTACGACAAACCTTTTGTCACCTCCATAATCGAGAAACATATCCTTATTCCACTAAGGATAATTTTGACCAATGTCCAGTGATCTACTCCTAGATCACTATTGTACTCCCTTGCCAAACTCAGGGCAGGGTATACAATAGGTCTGGTACACAGCATGGCATACTTTATAGAACCTATGGCTAAGGCATAGGGAATGTAACATCCCAAATTCTCAATTTGGAATGTTATACATAGATCATCCATGCATATCATGATTTATTGCATTTCCGTGCCACAATCCTCGAAATCCTAAGCAACTCAAGGACCCACGGAGAGAGTTGGGGATTTTCCGGTTTTCATATTTGATTTTATCACATAATGGAATGAGGATTTTGATTTTAATAATTTTTCTCTCCGAAGAATATTTCATATTAAATCAAATGAGTGGAGATAATATGACTTCTCCAAAATAATTGAAATATTGGAGGAAAAATATTAAAATCATTTATTGGATTTTATTTGGTTTTATTCAGATTTTATTTGCATTAGAAAAATTGCATGTTTTCAAAATTTTATTTTAGGGCCAAGAAAATGTTCAACTCATCCTAAATATTTTATTTAGACGGTGAAAATTTGTTTTGGCATTTTTAGATTTTTATTTATTTATTTAGGATTTTATTTCGGTCGGTGAAGATTAAAAAAAAAGAAAAAAAAGGGGTTCCCGCGCCGACTGGGCCTAAGGCCCAGCCGCGCCAGGCCGCCGCCGCCGCCTCCTGCGCGCGCGCGTCGTCGCCGCCGCCACTCGGACCGGAGTCTGAGTTGGACTCCGCCTCCGC
>NC_057800.1:533290130-533298282 GCF_018294505.1 Triticum aestivum
GCATGGCGCGCCGCTGCCGCCGCAGCCGCCGCGCCACCGCCCCCTAAGCCACCGCCCTGCCGGACCTCTCGCCGGAGGTAGCCGCCGCGTGCCGCCACCGGTTTTTTTATCAAGACCGCTCAGTTTTTTTAGAAACCCTAGACCGGTTTTTTTTCGGATTCGCCTGTTTTTTTGGTTCTTCTAGTTAGCGGACGTTCGTCCGAACATTCGTTTTAACGAATGGTTCCTCACCCGTTAGAAACAACTAGCGAACGCTCATTCGTTAGTCTGTTCGTGAGTTTTCTTTTATCGGATTTATTCCGCGATTTTCTCTGATCGCGATTTCTGATCCGATCTTAGATTCTGTTTATCTTTTCGCTCGTTTAACGGAATCAAGCGATTCAAGCGCCTAGAGTTTCGTCTCGAAACCCTCTTTCCAGTTAATCAACTCAAACAAGTTTTCTCTACTGTAAAATTTGACCTAGTTTCAGATTAGTAAATGAAGCTTCTTTCTGTCGCTGTTTGACTTTCGTTGCTTCGTTCTATTTGATTCTTTTTGCGTACCGGAGTTCTTAAGTTGAACTTTCTAGTCAACCTCTCTTATTTGAGTTTTGCTTGTGCATCATTGCTTGTTACTTATGTATGTTATTGTTTGCTTGCGATAGAATTCCCGGAGTGCGAAGCGTGTTACTACGAGTCTCTAGGATTCGCGGATCGTCAGCAAGGCAAGTAACACTTTGATCATATCCCATTATTACCCAGTTTTTATGCATTAGTTCCAATCCTCAAACATTGCATGATTAGGATGTCATTAACTTGTGGGTTGGGAAGTAGTTGCTGAGGTAGAACCTATTGCCCTGTTACATTCAAACCCTTGGGAGTTACTTCTACGTATTGCTTATATTGCTATGCTATGCTCATAGACGTGGTTTGGGTTTGAGTGAAATTCATGTCAGATGTGAGATTTTTAATTAATGGTTCAACTTAAGGTGGCAACTTAATCAAACAACTGGGTGGATTGAGGCACCTGGGGAACCCAGTGTTGTCTGTTTTTTTGGAAATCCCGGGGTACCCGTGTGATCTTCCTATGGACCGCCACCCAGGTTCAAAGGGAACTAAAATGATTCATGCTAGAAACTTCCGTGTGCAGCCACAAGCTATTATGGGCTCTAGCATAGTTGAGTAAGTTACGTGAAGCTCTTGAAGAGGTAGATCAGCAGGTAGTGGGTTTTGTAGGTTTGGTATGGTCTACCCAGAGTAGAGAGTTAACGTTTCTGAAAGACCGTGTCCTGGTCATCCGTTTCTCAAACACCATGTAGTGCGAGAAATCCAACGGAGGCGATCGAGTCTTGTGGGGAAAAGTGCGCAAACCTCTGCAGAGTGTACAATCTAATCATGGTTAGCCGTGTACCCGGTTATGGACAATTCTTGAGTATCTAGTACTTGGGTTATCACATGTATCTCACCATGTTTAACTAATACTGTTGGGTTGTTAATCACTTTAATTGGGATTGAGTTGGGGTTACCTTCTCAATGATGTTTCAACCACCATGATAGTAAAATTAAAATATATTCCTTTGTTGTAGGGAAAAATTGGCTTTTCGCAAACCTATAACCATAGAGCTTTCCACCAGCCATATATGCATATAGTGATAGCATTATCCTGTTTCTGCTCTACTGTGTTATATTGCCAGCATATTCCATGTGCTGACCCATTTTTGGGCTGCAACGTATTATGTTGCAGATTTTTCAGACGAGGAGTAAGGTTCGTTAGGTCGTTGCCGTGCAGCTCAGCTATGCTGTTGGAGTTGATGGACTCACCTTATCTTCCAAGCCTTCCGCTGTTATCGTATTAGATGGCCTTAAGCCATATTCTTGTAATAAGGTCTCTTTGGAGACATTCGATGTAATAAGTGTGTGATTGCTACTCTGTTATAAATCCTTCGAGTACTGTGTGTGTCAGCATTATTGATCCAGGGATGACACTGAAGCATAGAGACTTGACCATGTGAGGTCGGGTCGCTACAAGATGGTATCAGAGCACACGCTGAGTGTAGGACACGACCACTAAGATAAACCCTAGGTCACACTTCTCTTCTCATTTCTGACTCCTCTCCATTTTCTACTCTTTAGGATGACGGAGATGAAGAACAAGTTTGCACAACCGGATGAAGACACACCTTTTGGACGCCACTTGAAGGAAGTCACTAGGTACTTGAACATTGGAATACCAAGCTTCACCGGGACGTACAACGCCACTTTACCTGAAGAGGAGCCCTGGATGATTCAAGTACAAGTTCTAGGAAGGACGTTCTCGCCAACCTCTAAACCCATAGAATTTTCCTTCTACGCACCAACCTGGAGTTTAGGAAAGAGTATGGCATCTCACATCACCATGGGACGCATTGGAGAAGTTTACAACAGGGAGCTTAAGGACACTATTTACCAAATATGTGGGCGCCGAGACGAGCAATGGGAAGTAATCAGCACTAAGAAGGATAGATCCATTGCAGCTTTCATCCAGGAGTTAAACCAGCACATTCGACGTCAGGAGAACCAGATGTGTGCGGACATGATGGACTTGAAGAAGGCGAAGACTAGGATCATCGAGCTGGAGGAAGAACTCAAGTTTACCCGCGATGGATATGAGGAGGAAATCAAGACCCTACTGGAGAAGAATGACGACTTAGTCAAGAAGATCGGAGTATTCATGGGAGGACCACCACCAATAGAAAAAGAAGAAGAACCCAAGGAAATACGCCCCGAGGACTACATCATCATCGACGACACCGATTCCGATCCTAGTGATGATGACTATAAAGACGAAGCTGGAGCAGAAGTCATGGAGTCTTCCACCGATCAAAACTTCTAGATGACCACCAACTATTAGTAGTATTTTCCCCATGTATTTAGTAGTAGTTGAGCACTTGTGCGATAGTTCTAGATCGTTTGTATGCCCTTGCTTGATTGATTGAGTGAAATGACTGTGTTTGTCTCATGTGCATATGGGTAGTGTTTTCTCATTAGACCTCTTCTATTCTAAATCTCTCCCATCTAAACCCCTCAGATGCCTCCGAGACGTGACCCCGGTTTTGCTTTCCCGCGGGAGCTCACCCAGTTGATCCAGCAGCAGAATGCCTTGATGCAATTGCTAGTTCAGAACCATGGCAACAACAACAACAACAACAGCAACAACAACAACCCACCGCCAGTGGACAACCTAGCCCGTTTTCTAAGGTTATAGCCTCCGGTGTTTTCCAGTAGCACCGAGCCTATAGTTGCTGATAATTGGCTACGCCGTATTGGAAGGGAGTTGACCACCGCAGGTTGCATAGATGCTGAGAGGGTGTGCTTTGCCGCACATCAATTGGATGGACCAGCAGCCTCATGGTGGGAGAATTACACAACCACTTTTCATGTAGCCAATATCACTTGGGACCAGTTTCAGCAAGCTTTCCGCACCGCCCATGTCTCAACTGGAGCTATGCAGATGAAGAAGCGGGAGTTCCGCAACCTACGCCAGGGGAACCGTACTGTGGCTCAGTACGTGGATGAGTTTAGCAAATTATCACGCTATGCCCCTGATGATGTGGCCACAGATGCCGCGAAGTAGGAGAAGTTTATGGAAGGGCTGAATGATGAGATGAGCATGCAGTTGATGGTAGCAACCTTCAACAACTACCAGGAGTTGGTAGATAAGGCTCTTATGATTGAAGGGAAACAACAGCAGATTGAGAGCCGCAAGAGAAAGTGTGGACAAGGGAAGTATAACTCAGGAGCTCAGCAGAAGCCTCGCCTAACCCTGAACTCAGGAGGACTTGTTCACAACCATGGAGGTCACAACCACACTGGAGGAGGATCACATAACCACAGTGGTGCTAAGAATGGGAATGGGAATGGAGCTAACAACAATCAGAACCGCTCCAACCCGTCCACTCCCGCCAAAAGAGACTTAAGTCAGGTTACCTGTTTTAAGTGCGGGAAGACAGGGCACTATGCCAATGATTGCCCCGAAGGAAGGAATGGAAACGGAAATGGAAGCGCTGGGAAGAAGCCCAATCCATTCAACAAAGGACAAGTGAACCACGTTAATGTGGAGGAGGTTGAAGAGGAGCCGGACGCAGTAATAAGTAAGTTTTTGGTTAAGTCATTTACCGCTCTTGTTCTTTTCGATACTAGTGCATCGCATTCATACATACCAAGGGGATTCGTGGATAAGTTTAAACTACCAACCCAAACCCTTAGGACCCCTCTTTTAGTGAGTTCACCTGCAGCAGAATATATGGCTAGCCGATGGTGTGATCAGATACCCTTAACCATTGGCACACATGTGTTTCCGTCCGACCTAATTATCTTGGAGTCGCAAGGATTGGATGTGATATTGGGTATGGACTGGATGTCAAAGTATGGAGGAAGCATTGACTGTGCGAGTAAGTTGATTTATCTCACCACCCCGGAGGGAAAAAGGATTAAGTATGTGTCTAGGCATGTGCCAAAAAGGAGCCGAGTGAATGCCCTTACGGGAGTTGTTCAGGAGGAAGTGCCGGTAGTAAAGGATTACCCGGATGTTTTCCCAGAGGAGTTACCAGGCATGCCACCGGACGGAGACATTGAGTTTTTGATAGAGCTGTTGCCAGGTACAGGACCAATATCCAAGAGACCCTATCGGATGCCCGCAAATGATCTGGAAGAAATTAAGAAACAGATCAAGGAGTTATTGGAGAAAGGATACATCCGAAGAAGTTCATCACCTTGGGGAGCCCCGGTACTTTTGGTTGATAAGAAGGATAAATCCCTAAGGATGGTTGTTGATTATCGAGCCTTGAATGAAGTGACGATAAAGAACAAGTACCCACTACCGATGATCAATGATCTGTTTGATAAGTTGCAAGGAGCTAAAGTGTTCTCAAAGATCGATTTACGATCAGGGTATCATCAGTTGAAGATACGAGAGAAGGACATACCAAAGATGGCGTTCACAACGCGATATGGATTATACGAGTACACGGTCATGTCGTTTGGACTGACTAACGCCCCTACCTATTTCATGAGCATGATGAACAAGGTGTTCATGGAGTATTTGGACAAGTTTGTTGTTGTGTTTATTGATGATATCATGGTATACTCGAAGAACGAGGAGGAGCACAAAGAGCATTTGCGTTTAGTTCTCGAGAAGATCAGGGAACACCAGTCGTATGCTAAGTTTAGCAAATGCGAATTTTGGTTAAAGGAAGTTGGGTTCCTTGGACATGTTATATCGGGAGAAGGTATAGCAGTAGACCCCAGCAAAATTCAGTCAGTCACTGAGTGGTTGGCACCCACTTCAGTTAGCGAGATCCGCAGTTTTCTTGGACTTGCAGGATACTACTGGAGATTCGTTGAGAATTTTTCCAAGATTGCAATACCAATGACTGAACTGTTGAAGAAGGATACCAAGTTTAAATGTACAGAAGATTGTGAAGCAAGTTTCCAGGAGTTGAAGAAACGTTTGACTACAACCCCAGTGTTAGTACTGCCAGATATACATAAGGAGTTCCAAGTGTATTGCGACGCCTCTCGCTTAGGACTTGGATGTGTGCTTATGCAGGATGGAAGAGTTGTTTCGTATGCCTCACGACAACTAAAACCTCATGAGTTGAATTATGCCATGCATGATTTGGAGCTAGCAGCCGTAGTGCATGCGTTGAAGACTTGGAGACATTACCTTATTGGAAACCGTTGTGATGTGTACACGGATCACAAGAGTTTGAAGTACAACTTCACCCAGAAGGAGCTGAACCTTAGGCAGAGGAGATGGTTGGAGCTTATAAAGGATTATGACATGAAGCTACACTATCATCCAGGAAAGGCCAATGTCGTAGCAGACGCATTGAGTCGGAAGAGTTATGCTAATATCCTTGGAAGTAAAGGACTGCCGAAGGAATTAGCAAAGGACATCATGGAACTTCGATTAGAGATTGTACCTAGAAGGTTCATTGCCACAATGGAGGTTCAGTTGACATTGCTGGATAAGATTCGGGAAGCCCAGAAAGATGATAAAGAGATTGCCGAGATAAAGGAGAAGATGGGCAAAGGAAAGGCCAAAGGTTTTCGTGAAGATGAGCACGACACCATATGGTTTGAGGACCGAGTTTATGTGCCCAACAACCAGGAGATCAGGAAATTAATACTTCAAGAGGCCCATGACTCACCATACTCGATACACCCCGGAAACACCAAGATGTGTTTGGATTTGAAGGAACATTTCTGGTGGACTGGTATGAAGAAGGATATTGCCGAGTATGTAGCCATATGTGATGTATGTCAGAGAGTTAAGGCAGAACATCAGAAGCCAGCAGGACTGTTACAGCCTATGTCGATACCTGAATGGAAGTGGGATAAACTTGGCATGGACTTTATCACCGGATTACCCAGGACTAAAGCAGGATATGATTCCATATGGGTAGTAGTTGATCGTTTGACCAAAGTAGCTCACTTCATCCCAGTGAAAACCACCTATACAAGTGCAAAGTTGGCCAAGATCTATATGTCTAGGATCGTATGTCTGCATGGAGTTCCGAGGACCATCGTATCGGATCGAGGAACACAGTTTACTTCAAAGTTTTGGCATCAGTTACACCAGACTATGGGAACGAGATTGGAGTTCAGTACAGTGTTTCACCCGCAGACAGATGGACAGATTGAGAGAGTCAATCAAATTTTGGAGGACATGTTGAGAGCCTGTGCGTTAGAATTATGGATCTAGTTGGGATGACAATTTGCCGTATGCAGAGTTCTCATACAACAATAGCTACCAAGCCAGTTTGAAGATGGCACCGTTTGAAGCCATGTATGGACGCAGGTGCAGAACACCGTTGATGTGGGATGAGGTAGGAGACCGACAGTTGTTTGGACCAGACTTGATTAAAGAATCTGAGGAGAAGGTAAAATTGATCCGAGACCGGCTGAAGATTGCTCAGTCCAGGCAGAAGAGTTATGCAGACTCAAAACGCAAGGAGGTAACCTATGAAATTGGAGATAGAGCATATCTGCGAGTATCGCCCTTGCGAGGAGTGAAACGTTTTGGAGTTAAAGGAAAGTTAGCCCCGAGATTTGTAGGACCGTATCGCATTTTGGAACAGATGGGAGAAGTTGCCTACAAGTTGGAGTTACCTGAGGGACTGTCAGGAGTCCACGATGTGTTCCACGTTTCACAGCTGAAGAAGTGTCATGCTGAGATGGCGGACATACCATTAAGAGATACAGTACCCTTGGAGGCGATTCAGTTGGACAGTGATTTGACTTACGAGGAGAATCCAGTTAAGATTCTTGAGTTTGCCAGCAGAGTCACCCGCAGTAAGGTTATCAAGTTTTGCAAAGTTCAGTGGAGCCACCATACCGAGGATGAAGCTACCTGGGAACAAGAGGATGATCTCCGAAAGGACCACCCATACCTATTTTCTAGCCAACCCGAATCTCGAGGGCGAGATTCATCTTAAGGGGGGTAGGTTTGTAACATCCCAAATTCTCAATTTGGAATGTTATACATAGATCATCCATGCATATCATGATTAATTGCATTTTCGTTCCGTAATCCTCGAAATCCTAAGCAACTCAAGGACCCACGGAGAGAGTTGGGGATTTTCCGGTTTTCATATTTGATTGTTATCAGATAATGGAATGAGGATTTTGATTTTAATAATTTTTCTCTCCAAAGAATATTTCATATTAAATCAAATGAGTGGAGATAATACGACTTCTCCAAAATAATTGAAATATTGGAGGAAAAATATTAAAATCATTTATTGGATTTTATTTGGTTTTATTCGGATTTTATTTGCATTAGAAAAATTGCATGTTTTCAAAATTTTGTTTTAGGGCCAAGAAAATGTTCAACTCGTCCTAAATATTTTATTTAGATGGTGAAAATTTGTTTGGCATTTTTAGATTTTTATTTATTTTTTTATGATTTTATTTCGGTCGGTGAAGTTTAAAAAAAAGGGTTCATGTGCCGACTGGGCCTAAGGCCCAGCCGCGCCAGGCCGCCGCCGCAGCCTCCTGCGCGCGCGCGCCGCCGCTCCCGCCACTCGGACCGGAGTCCGAGTTGGACTCCGCCTCCGCCGCGCCTTGCCCCCTACTCCAAGCCGCCCCGCCCCGTCCTTTATATACACCCCCACCCTCACCCCCAACACCC
>NC_057800.1:533298687-533305101 GCF_018294505.1 Triticum aestivum
GCCGCGCCAAGCCGCCACCGCCGCAGCCGCCGCCGCCGCTTGCCGCTGCCGCCTGCCACCGCCGCCCCCTAAGCCGCTGCCCCGCCGGACCTCTCGCTAGAGATAGCCGCCGCGCCCCGCCGCTGGTTTTTTTATAAAGACCGTTCGTTTTTTTAGAAACCCTAGATCCATTTTTTTTGGATTCGTCGTTTTTTTGGTTCTTCTAGTTAGCGGACGTTCGTCCGAACGTTCGTTTTAATGAACGGTTCCTCACCCGTTAGAAGCAACTAACGAGCGCTCGTTCGTTAGTCTGTTCGTGAGTTTTCTTTTATCGGATTTATTCCGTGATTTTCTCAGATCGTGATTTCTGATCCGATCTTAGATTCTGTTTATCTTTTCGCTCGTTTAACGGAATCAGGTGATTCAAGCGCCTGGAGTTTCGTCTCGAAACCCTCTTTCCGGTTAATCAACTCAAACAAGTTTTCTGTACTGTAAAATTTGACCTAGTTTCAGATTAGTAAACGAAGCTTCTTTCTTTCGTTGTTTGACTTTCGTTGCTTCGTTTGATTTGATTCTTTTTGCGTACCAGAGTTCTTAAGTTGAACTTTATGGTCAACCTCTCTTATTTGAGTTTTGATTGTGCATCATTTCTTGTTACTTATGTATGTTATTGTTTGCTTGCGATAGAATTCCCAGAGTGCGAAGCGTGTTACTACGAGTCTCTAGGATTCGCGGATCCTCAGCAAGACAAGTAACACTTTGATCATATCCCATTATTACCCAGTTTTTATGCATTAGTTCCAATCCTCAAACATTGCATGATTAGAATGTCATTAACTTGTGGGTTGGGAAGTAGTTGCTGAGGTAGAACCTATTGCCCTGTTACATTCTGACCCTTGGGAGTTACTTCTACGTATTGCTTATATTGCTATGCTATGCTTGTAGACGTGGTTTGGGTTTGAGTGAAATTCATGTCAGATGTGAGATTGTTAATTAATGGTTCGACTTAAGGTGGCAACTTAATCAAACAACTGGGTGGATTGAGGCACCTGGGGAACCCAGTGTTGTCTGTTTTTTTGGAAATCCCGGGGTACCCGTGTGATCTTCCTATGGACCGCCACCCAGACTCAAAGGGAACTGAGATGATTCATGCTAGAAACTTCCGTGTGCAGCCACAAGCTATTATGGGCTCTAGCATAGTTGAGTAAGTTACTTGAAGCTCTTGAAGAGGTAGATCAGCAGGTAGTGGGTTTTGTAGGTTTGGTATGGTCTACCCAGAGTAGAGAGTTAACGTTTCTGAAAGACTGTGTCTCGGTCATCCGTTTCTCAAACACCATGTAGTGCGAGAAATCCAACGGAGGTGATCGAGTCTTGTGGGGAAAAGTGCGCAAACCTCTGTAGAGTGTACAATCTAATCATGGTTAGCCGGGTCCCCGGTTATGGACAATTCTTGACTATCTAGTACTTGGGTTATCACATGTATCTCACCATGTTTAACTAATACTGTTGGGTTGTTAATCACTTTAATTGGGATTGAGTTGGGGTTACCTTCTCAATGATGTTTCAACCACCATGATAGTAAAATTAATATCTATTCCTTTGTTGTAGGAAAAAATTGGCTTTTCGCAAACCTATAACCATAGAGCTTTCCACCAGCCATATATGCATATAGTGATAGCATTATCCTGTTTCTGCTCTACTGTGTTATATTGCCAGCATATTCCATGTGCTGGCCCGTTTTCGGGCTACAACGTATTATGTTGCAGACTTTTCAGACGAGGAGTAAGGTTCGTTAGGTCGTTGCCGTGCATCTCGGCTATGCCGTTGGAGTTGGTGGACTCACCTTATCTTCCAAGTCTTCCGCTGTTATCGCATTAGATGGCCTTAAGCCATATTCTTGTAATAAGGTCTCTTTGGAGACATTCGATGTAATCAGTGTGTGATTGCTACTCTGTTATAAATCCTTCGAGTACTGTGTGTGTCAGCATTACCGATCCAGGGATGACACTGAAGCATAGAGACTTGACCATCTGAGGTCGGGTCGCTACAGGGAATGACTTTCATTCTCTCTCTATCTTCTGCCGTGGTCGGGTTTTGAGTCTTACTCAACTTCACACCTTTGTAACACAGGCAAGAACTCCTTCTTTGACTGTTCCATTTTGAACTACTTCAAAATCTTGTCAAGGTATGTACTCATTGAAAAACTTATCAAGCGTCTTGATCTATCTCTATAGATCTTGATGCTCAATATGTAAGCAGCTTCACCGAGGTCTTTCTTTGAAAAACTCCTGTCAAATATTCCTCTATGCTTTGCAGAATAATTCTACATTATCTACGATCAAGAATATGTCTTTCACATATACTTATCAGAAATGCTGTAGTGCTCCCACTCACTTTTTGTAAATACAGGCTTCACCGCAAGTCTGTATAAAACTATATGCTTTGATCAACTTATCAAAGCGTATATTCCAACTCTGAGATGCTTGCACCAGTCCATAGATGGATCGCTGGAGCTTGCATATTTTGTTAGTACCTTTAGGATTGACAAAACCTTCTGGTTGCATCATATACAACTCTTCTTTAATAAATCCATTAAGGAATGCAGTTTTGTTTATCCATTTGCCAGATTTCATAAAATGCGGCAATTGCTAACATGATTCGAATAGATTTAAGCATAGATACGAGTGAGAATGTCTCATCGTAGTCAACACCTTGAACTTGTCGAAAACCTTTTTGCGACAATTCTAGCTTTGTAGATAGTAACACTACTATCAGCGTCCGTCTTCCTCTTGAAGATCCATTTAATCTCAATGGCTCGCCGATCTTTTGGGCAAGTCAATCAAAGTCCATACTTTGTTCTTATACATGGATCTCATCTCAGATTTCATGGCCTTAAGCCATTTCGCGGAATCTGGGCTGATCATCGCTTCCTCATAGTTCGTAGGCTCATCATGGTCAAGTAACATGACCTCCAGAACAGGATTACCGTACCACTCTGGTGTGGATCTCACTCTGGTTTACCTACGAGGTTCGGTAGTAACTTGATCTGAAGTTACATGATCATCATCATTAGCTTCCTCACTAATTGGTGTAGTAGTCACAGGAACAGATTCCTGTGATGAACTACTTTCCAATAAGGGAGCAGGTACAGTTACCTCATCAAGTTCTACTTTTCTCCCACTCACTTATTTCGAGAGAAACTCCTTCTCTAGAAAGGATCCATTCTCAGCAATGAATATCTTGCCTTCGGATCTGTGATAGAAGGTGTACCCAACATTTTTCTTTTGGGTATCCTATGAAGATGCACTTCTCCGATTTGGGTTTGAGCTTATCAGGTTGAAACTTTTTCACATAAGCATTGCAACCTCAAACTTTAAGAAACGACAGCTTAAGTTTCTTGCCAAACCATAGATCATATGGTGTCGTCTCAACGGATTTAGATGGTGCCCTATTTAACATGAATGTAGCTGTCTCTAATGCATAACCCCAAAACGATAGTGGTAAATCGGTAAGAGACATCATAGATCGCACCATATCTAATAAAGTACGGTTACGACGTTTGGACACACCATTACACTGTGGTGTTCCGGGTGGCGTGAGTAGTGAAACTATTTCACATTGTTTTAACTGAAGGCCAAACTCGTAACTCAAATATTTTACTTCTGCGATCATATCGTAGAAACTTTTATTTTTGTTATGATGATTCTCCACTTCACTCTGAAATTCTTTGAACTTTTCAATTGTTTCAGACTTATGTTTCATCAAGTAGATATACCCATATCTGCTCAAATCATCTGTGAAGGTCAGAAAATAACGATACCCGCCGCGAGCCTCAACACTCATCGGACTGCATACATCAGTATGTATTATTTCCAATATGTCAGTTGCTCGCTCCATTGTTCTGGAGAACGGAGTCTTAGTCATCTTGCCCATGAGGCATGGTTCGCAAGCATCAAAATGATTCATAATCAAGTGATTCCAAAAGCCCATCAGCATGGATTTTCTTCATGCACTTTACACCAATATGACCTAAACGGCGGTGCCACAAATAAGTTGCACTATCATTATTAACTTTGCATCCTTTGGCTTCAATATTATGAGAATGTGTATCACCACAATCGAGATCCAACAAACCATTTTCATTGGGTGTATGACCATAGAAGGTTTTATTCATGTAAACAGAACAACAATTTATTCTCTTACTTAATTGAATAACTGTATTGCAATAAACATGATCAAATCATATTCATGGTCAACGCAAACACCAAATAACACTTATTTAGGTTCAACACTAATCCCGAAAGTATAGGGAGTGTGCGATGATGATCATATCAATCTTGGAACCACTTCCAACACACATCGTCACTTCACCCTTAACTAGTCTCTGTTCATTCTGCAACTCCCGTTTCGAGTTAATGTAGCGACCCAACCTCAGATGGTCAGGTCTCTGTGCTTCAGTGTCATCCCTAGATCGGTTATGTTGACACAGACAGTACTCGAAGGATTTATAACAGAGTAGCAATCACACACTTATTACATCGAATGTCTCAAGAGAGAACTTATTACAATAATATGGCTTAAGGCCATCTAATACGATAACAGCGGAAGGCTTGGAAGATAAAGTGAGTCCATCAACTCCAACGACATAACTGAGCTGCACGGCAACGACCTAACGAACCTTACTCCTCGTCTGAAAAGTCTGCAACATAATACGTTGCAGCCCAAAACGGGTCAGCACATGGAATATGCTGGCAAAGTAACACAATAGAGCAAGAACAAAATAATGCTATCACTACATGCATATTTGGCTGGTGGAAAGCTCTATGGTTACAGCTTTGCGAAAAGCCAATTTTTTCCTACAACAAAGGAATAGATTTTTTTTACTTTTACTATCATGGTAGTTGAAACATCATTGAGAAGGTTCCTCCAACTCAATCCCAATTAAAGTGATTAACAACCCAACAATATTAATTAAACATGATGAGATACATGTGATAACCCAAATACTAGATACTCAAGAATTGTCCATAACCGGGGACACGGCTAACCATGATTAGATTGTACACTCTGCAGAGGTTTGCGCACTTTTCCCCACAAGACCCGATCTCCTCCGTTGGATTTCTCGCACTACAGGGTGTTTGAGAAACGGATGACCGAGACACAGTCTTTCAGAAACATTAACTCTCTACTTCGAACAGACCATACCAAACCTACATCCCACTACCTGCTGATCTGCCTCTTCAAGAGCTTCACGTAACTTACTCAACTATGCTAGAGCCCATAATAGCTTGTGGCTGCACATGGAAGTTTCGAGCATGAATCATCTCAGTTCCCTTTGAGCCCGGGTGGCGGTCCAATAGGAAGATCACACGGGTACTCCGGGATTTCCAAAAAATACAGGCAACACTGGGTACTCCAGGTGCCTCAATCCACCCAGTTGTTTGATTAAGTTGCCACCTTAAGTTGAACCATTGATTTAACAATCTCACATCTGTCATGGATTTCACTCAAACCCAAACCATGTCTACTAGCATAGCATAGCATAGTAATATAAGCAACACGTAGAGTAACTCCCAGGGGTTTGAATGTAACAGGGCAATAGGTTCTACCTCATCAAGTACTTCCCAACCCACAAGTTAATGACATCCTAATCATGCAATGTTTGAGGATTGGAACTAATGCATAAAAACTGGGTGATAAAGGGGTATGATCAAAGTGTTACTTGCCTTGCTGACGACCTGCGAAACCTAGGGACTCGTAGTAGCACGCTTCGCACTCTGGGTGTTCTATCGCAAGCAAACAATAGCATACATAAGTAACAAGCAACGATGCACAAGAAAAACTCAAATAAAAGAGGTTGACTAGAAAGTTCAAATTAAGAACTCTGGTTCGCAAAAAGAATCAAATCAAACGGAGCAACGAAACTCAAACGGCGAAAGAGAGAAGCTTTGTTTACTAATCTGAAACTAGGTCAAATTTTACAGTAGAGAAAACTTGTTTGAGTTGGTTAAACGTAAAGAGGGTTTCGAGACGAAACTTCAGGCGCTTGAGTCGCCTGATTCCGACTAACGAGCGAAAAGATAAATAGAAAGTAAGATCGGATCAGAAATCGCGATCAGAGAAAATCGCGGATTAAATCTGATAAAAGAAAACTGATGAACAGACTAACGAACGAGTGTTCGTTAGTTGTATCTAACGGGCGAAGAACCATTTGTTAAAACGAACGTTCGGACGAACGTCCGCTAACTAGAAGAACCAAGAAAACCGGCAATCTGAAAAAAATGAATCTAGGGTTTCAAGAAAAACCGAACGGTTTTAGAAAGGAAAACCGGCGGCGGATCTGGCGACTATGTCCGGCGAGGGGCTCCGGCAGGGCGGGGTGCGGGCGGCGGGGCGGCGGCAGCAAGCGACGGCGGTGGGGCTCGGCTGCGGCTG
>NC_057800.1:533305557-533313687 GCF_018294505.1 Triticum aestivum
GCGGCGAGGCAGGCGGCGGCAGCGGCTGCGGCTTGGGGCGGCGGGGCAGGCGCGGTGGGGTGGCGGTTTGGGTGGCGGGGTGGCGGCTTATAAAGGGGCAGGGGCGGTGGCTTGCTTGGGCGAGGGGGCACCCGGGGAGGAGTCCGAGCCGAACTCTCCTCGGCGTCCGTGCCGGGCACGGCGGCGCGGGCGAGGGAGGCGGTGGCGCGGGCGGGCCTTAGGCCCAGTCGGGTGCGGGAACTCTTTTTTTAAAATAATTTTGCTGACGGAAATAAAATCCTAGAAAAATAAATAAAAAATCTAAAAATGCCAAAACAAATTTTCACCGTCTAAATAAAATATTTAGAACGAGATGAACATTTTCTTGGCCCTAAAATGAAATTTTGAAAACGTGCAATTTTTTTCTAATGCAACAAAATTGCTATAAAATCCCAATGGAACAAATATTTGATTTTAATATTTTTCCTCCAACATTTCATTTATTTTGGAGAAGTCATCTTATCTCGTCTCTTGTATTTTAATATGAAATATTATCAGAGAGAAAAATAATTAAAACCAAAATCCTCGTTTCAAAATTTGATAAAAGAATCAAATGTGAAAACCGGGAAATCCCCAACTCTCTCCGAGGGTCCTTGAGTTGCTTAGGATCTCGAGGATTATGGAACGGAAAGCAATAAAACCTGATATGCAATGATGATCTAATATATAACATTCCAAATTGAAAATTTGGGGTGTTACAAACCTACCCCCCTTAAGATGAATCTCGCCCTCGAGATTTGGGCTGGCTAGAAAATAGGTGCGGGTGGTCTTTGCGGAGATCATCCTCTTGCTCCCAGGTGGCTTCGTCCTCGGCATGGTGGCTCCACTGAACTTTACAAAACTTGATAACCTTACTTCGGGTGATTCTACTGGCAAACTCAAGAATCTTAACTGGTTTCTCCTCATAAGTCAAATCACTGTCCAACTGAATCGCCTCCAGGGGTACTGTATCTCTTAGCGGTATATCTGCCATCTCGGCATGACACTTCTTCAGCTGTGAAACGTGGAACACATCGTGGACTCCTGACAATCCCTTAGGTAACTCCAACTTGTAGGCAAATTCTCCCATCCGTTCCACAATGCGATACGGTCCTACAAATCTCGGGGCTAACTTTCCTTTAACTCCAAAACGTTTCACTCCTCGCAAGGGCGATACTCGCATATATGCTCTATCTCCAATTTCGTAGATTACCTCCTTGCGTTTTGAGTCTGCATAACTCTTCTGCCTGGACTGAGTAATCTTCAGTCGGTCTCGGATCAATTTTACCTTCTCCTCAGACTCCTTGATCAAGTCTGGTCCAAACAACTGTCGGTCTCCTACCTCGTCCCACATTAACGGTGTTCTGCATCTTCGTCCATACAGGGCTTCAAACGGTGCCATCTTCAAACTGGCTTGATAGCTATTGTTGTAGGAAAACTCTACGTATGGCAAATTTTCATCCCAACTAGATCCATAATCTAGCTCACAGGCTCTCAACATGTCCTCCAAAATTTAGTTCACTCTCTCGGTCTGTCCATCTGTCTGTGGGTGAAAAGTTGTGCTGAACTCTAACCTTGTTCCCAAAGTCTAATGTAACTGATGCCAGAACTTTGAAGTAAACTGTGTTCCTCTATCTGATACAATGGTCCTCGGAACTCCATGCAGACATACGATCCTGGACATATATATCTTGGCCAACTTTGCACTTGTATAAGTGGTTTTCACTGGGAGTAAGTGAGCTACTTTGGTCAAGCGATCAACTACTACCCATATGGAATCATATCCTGCTTTGGTCCTGGGCAATCCGGTGATAAAGTCCATGCCCAGTTTATCCCACTTCCATTCGGGTATCGGCATAGGCTGTAACAGTCCTGCTGGCTTCTGATGTTCTGCCTTAACTCTCTGACATACATCACATACGGCGACATACTCGGCAATATCCTTCTTCATACCGGTCCACCAGAAACGTTCCTTCAAATCCAAATACATCTTGGTGTTTCCGGGGTGTATCGAGTATGGTGAGTCATGGGCCTCTTGAAGTATTAACTTCCTGATCTCCTGGTTATTGGGCACATAAACTCGGTCCTTAAAGCATAGGGTATCGTGCTCATCTTCACGAAAACCTTGGGCCTTTCCTTTGCTCATCTTCTCCTTTATCTCAGCAATCTCCTTGTCCTCTTTCTGGGCTTCCCGAATCTTATCCAGCAATGTCGACTGGACCTCCATTATTGCAATAAATCCTCTAGGAACAATCTCCAATCGAAGTTCCATGATGTCCTCTGCTAATTCCTTCGGCAGTCCCTTACTTTCAAGGATATTAGCATAACTCTTCCGGCTCAAAGCGTCTGCTACGACATTGGCCTTTCCTAGATGATAGTGTAGTTTCATGTCATAATCCTTTATAAGCTCCAACCATCTCCTCTGTCGAAGGTTCAGTTCCTTCTGGGTGAAAATGTATTTCAAACTCTTATGGTCCGTGTACACATCACAACGGTTTCCAATAAGGTAATGTCTCCAGGTCTTCAATGCATGCACTACGGCTGCTAACTCCAAATCATGCGTGGCATAGTTCAACTCATGAGGTTTTAGTTGTCGTTAGGCATATGAAACAACTCTCCCGTCCTACATAAGCACACATCCAAGTCGTAAGCGTGAGGCATCGTAGTACACTTGGAACTCCTTATGTATATCTGGCAGTGTTAGCACTGGCGCTGTAGTCAAACGTTTCTTCAATTCCTGGAAACTTGCCTCGCAATCTTCTGTCCATTTAAACTTAGTATCCTTCTTTAACAGTTCAGTCGTTGGCTTTGCAATCTTGGAAAAATTCTCAATGAATCTCCGGTAGTATCCTGCGAGTCCAAGAAAACTGCGGATCTCGCTAACAGAAACGGGTGCCAACCATTCAGTGACTGACTGAATTTTGTTGGGGTCTACTACTATACCTTCTCCCGATATAACATGTCCAAGGAACCCGACTTCCTTCAACCAAAATTCACATTTGCTAAACTTAGCATACAACTGGTGTTCCCTGAGTTTCTCGAGAACTAAGCGCAAATGCTCCTTATGCTCCTCCTCGTTCTTCGAGTATACCATAATATCGTCAATAAACACCACAACAAACTTGTCCAAATACTCCATGAACACCTTGTTCATCATGCTCATGAAATAGGCAGGGGCGTTAGTCAGTCCAAATGACATGACCGTGTACTCGTATAATCCATATCGTGTTGTGAATGATGTCTTCGGTATGTCCTTCTCTCGTATCTTCAACTGATGATACCCCGATCGCAAATCGATCTTCAAAAACACTTTAGCTCCTTGCAACTGATCAAACAGACCGTTGATCATCGGTAGTGGGTACTTGTTCTTAATTGTCACTTCATTTAATGTTCGATAATCAACAACCATCCTTAGGGATTTATCCTTCTTCTCAACCAAAAGTACTGGGGCTCCCCAAGGTGATGAACTTCTTCGGATGTATCCTTTCTCCAATAATTCCTTGATATGTTTCTTAATTTCTTCCAGATCATTTGCGGTCATCCGATAGGGTCTCTTGGATATTGGTCCTGTACCTGGCAACAGCTCTATCAAAAACTCAATGTCTCTATCCGGTGGCATGCTTGGTAACTCCTCTAGAAAAACATCCGGGTAATCCTTCACTACAGGCACTTCCTCCTGAACAACTCCCGTAAGGGCATTCACTTGACTCCTCCTAGGCACATGCCTAGATACATACTTAATCCTTTTTCCTTCCGGGGTGCTGAGATAAATCGACTTACTAGCACAGTCAATGCTTCCTCCAAACTTTGACATCCAGTCCATACCCAATATCACATCCAGTCCTTGTGACTCCAAGATAATTAGGTCAGACGGAAAAACATGTGTACCAATGGTTAAGGGTATCTGGTCACACCATCGGCTGGCCATATACTCTGCTCCGGGTGAACTTACTAAAAGAGGGGTCCTAAGGGTTTGGGTTGGTAGTTTAAACTTATCCACGAATCCCCTTGATATGTATGAATGCGATGCACCAGTATCGAAAAGAAGAAGAGCGGTAAATGACTTAACCAAAAACTTACCTATTACCGCGTCCGGCTGCTCTTCAACCTCCTCCACGTTAACGTGGTTCACTTGTCCTTTGTTGAATGGATTTGGCTTCTTCCCAGCGCTCCCATTTCCATTTCCATTCTTTCCTTCAGGGCACTCTGTGGCGTAGTGTCCAGTCTTCCCGCACTTGAAACATGTAACATGACTTAAGTCCCTTTTGGCGGGTGTGGCTGGGTTGGGGCGGTTATGATTATTGTTGGTTCCGTTCCCATTCCCATTCTTAGAACCATTGTGGTTATGCGATCCTCTTCCAGTGTGGTTGTGACCTCCATGGTTATGAACAAGTCCTCCCAAGTTCGGGGTTAGGCGAGGTTTCTGCTGAGCTCCTGAGTTATACTTCCCTTGTCCATACTTCCTCTTGCGGCTCTCAATCTGCTGTTGCTTCCCTTCAATCATAAGAGCCTTATCTACCAACTCCTGGTAGTTGTTGAAGGTTGCTACGATCAACTGCATACTCATCTCATCATTCAGCCCTTCCATAAACTTCTCCTGTTTCGCTGCATCTGTGGCCACATCATCAGGGGCGTAGCGAGATAACTTGCTAAACTCATCCACGTACTGAACCACAGTACGGTTCCCTTGGCGCAGGTTGTGAAACTCCCGCTTCTTCATCTGCATAGCTCCATTTGAGACATGGGCGGTGCGGAAAGCTTGCTAAAACTGGTCCCAAGTGACATTGGCTATAGGAAAAGTGGCTGTGTAATTCTCCCATCATGAGGCTGCTGGTCCATCCAATTGATGTGCGGCGAAGCGCACCCTCTCAGCATCTGTGCAACCTGCGGTGGTCAACTCTCTTCCAATACGGCGTAGCCAATCATCAGCAACTATAGGCTCGGTGCTACTAGAAAACACCAGCGGCTGTAACCTTAGAAAACGGGCTAGGTTGTCCACGGGCGGCGGGTTGTTGTTGTTGTTGTTGCCCTGGTTCTGAACTAGCAATTGCATCAACGTATTCTGCTGTTGGATCAACTGGGTGAGCTCCGGTGGGAAGGCAAAAACGGTGTCACGTCTAGGAGACATCTGAGGGGTTTAGATGGAAGAGATTTAGAATAGAAAAGAGGTCTAATGAGGAAACACTACCCATATGCACATGAGACAAACACAATCATTTCACTCAATCAATCAAGCAAGGGCATACAAACGATCTAGAACTATCGCACAAATGCTCAACTACTACTAAATACATGGGGGAATACTAGTGATATATGGTAGTCATCTAGAAATTTTGATCGGTGGAAGACTCCATGATGTCTGCTCCAGCTTCGTCTTCATAGTCATCATCACTAGGATCGGAATCGGTGTCATCGATGATGATGTAGTTGTCCGGGCAAGTGGGATCTTCGTCTTCGTCTCCCGGTGCTGGTCCTCCCGCGATTACTCCGATCTTCTTGACTAGGTCGTCATTCTTCTCCAGTAGTGTCTTGATTTCCTCCTCATATCCATCGCATGTAAACTAGAGTTCTTCCTCCAGTTCGATGATCCTAGTCTTCGCCTTCTTCAAGTCCATCATGTCCGCGCTCATCTGGTTCTTCTGGCGTCGAATGTGTTGATTTAACTCCTGAATGAAGGCTGCAATGGATCTATCCTTCCTGGTGCTGATTACTTTCCACTGCTCGTCTCGGCGCCCACATATTTGGTAAATAGTGTCCTTAAGTTCCCTGTTGTAAACTTCTCCAATGCGTCCAATGGTAATGTGGGCGCCCAGGTGGGTGCTTCGAAAGAAAACTCTATGGGTTTAGAAGTTGACGAGAACGTCCTTCCTGGAACTTGTACTTGAATCATCCAGCGCTCCTCTTCAGGTAAAGTGGCGTTGTACGTCCCGGTGAAGCTTGGTATTCCAATGTTCAAGTACCTAGTGACTTCCTTTAAGTGACATCCAAAAGGTGTGTCTTCATCCGGTTGTGCAAACTTGTTCTTCATCTTCGTCATCCTAAAGAGTAGAAAATGGAGAGGAGTCAAAAATGAGAAGAGAGGTGTGACCTAGGGTTTATCTTAGTGGTCGTGTCCTACACTAAGCGTGTGCTCTGATACTATCTTGTAGCGACCCGACCTCAGATGGTCAAGTCTATGTGCTTCAGTGTCATCCCTGGATCGGTAATGCTGACACACACAGTACCCGAAGGATTTATAACAGAGTAGCAATCACACACTTATTACATCGAATGTCTCAAGAGAGAACTTATTACAATAATATGGCTTAAGGCCATCTAATACGATAATAGCAGAAGGCTTGGAAGATAAAGTGAGTCCATCAACTCCAACGGCATAAATGAGCTTCACGACAATGACCTAACGAACCTTACTCCTCGTCTGAAAAGTATGCAACATAATACGTTGCAGCCCGAAACGGGTCAGCACATAGAATATGCTAGCAAAGTAACACAGTAGAGCAAGAACAAAATAATGCTATCACTACATGCATATTTGGCTGGTGGAAAGCTCTATGGTTACAGTTTTGCGAAAAGCCAATTTTTCCCTACAACAAAGGAATAGATTTTTTTTACTTTTACTATCATGGTAGTTGAAACATCATTGAGAAGGTTCCTCCAACTCAATCCCAATTAAAGTGATTAACAACCCAACAATATTAATTAAACATGATGAGATACATGTGATAACCCAAGTACTAGATACTCAAGAATTGTCCATAACCGAGGACACGGCTAACCATGCTTAGATTGTACACGCTGCAGAGGTTTGCGCACTTTTCCCCACAAGACCCGATCTCCTCCGTTGGATTTTTCGCACTACAGGGTGTTTGAGAAACGGATGACCGAGACACAGTCTTTCAGAAACATTAACTCTCTACTCCGGACAGACCATACCAAACCTACATCCCACTACCTGCTGATCTGCCTCTTCAAGAGCTTCACGTAACTTACTCAACTATTCTAGAGCCCATAATAGCTTGTGGCTGCACACGGAAGTTTCTAGCATGAATCATCTCAGTTCCCTTTGAGCCTGGGTGACGGTCCATAGGAAGATCACACGGGTACTCCGGGATTTCCAAAAAATACAGGCAACACTGGGTACTCCAGGTGCCTCAATCCACCCAGTTGTTTGATTAAGTTGCCACCTTAAGTTAAACCATTGATTTAACAATCTCACATCTGTCATGGATTTTACTCAAACCCAAACCACGTCTACGAGCATAGCATAGCATAGTAATATAAGCAACACGTAGAGTAACTCCCAAGGGTTTGAATGTAACAGGGCAATAGGTTCTACCTCATCAAGTACTTCCCAACCCACAAGTTAATGACGTCCTAATCATGCAATGTTTGAGGATTGGAACTAATGCATAAAAACTGGGTGATAAAGGGGTATGATCAAAGTGTTACTTGCCTTGCTGACGACCCTGCGAAACCTAGGGACTCGTAGTACCACGCTTCGCACTCCGGGTGTTCTATCGCAAGCAAACAATAGCATACATAAGTAACAAGCACCGATGCACAAGCAAAACTCAAATAAAAGAGGTTGACCAGAAAGTTCAAATTAAGAACTCTGGTTCACAAAAAGAATCAAATCAAACGGAGCAACGAAACTCAAACGGCGAAAGAGAGAAGCTTCGTTTACTAATCTAAAACTAGGTCAAATTTTTACAGTAGAGAAAACTTGTTTGAGTTGGTTAAACGTAAAGAGCGTTTCGAGACGAAACTTCAGGCGCTTGAATCGCCTGATTCCGACTAACGAGCGAAAAGATAAACAGAAACAAAGATCGGATCAGAAATCGCGATCAGAGAAAATCGTGGATTAAATCCGATAAAAGAAAACTGACGAACAGACTAACAAACGAGCGTTCATTAGTTGTATCTAACGAGCGAAGAACCATTCGTTAAAACGAACGTTCGGACGAACGTCCGCTAACTAGAAGAACCAAGAAAACCGGCGATCCGAAAAAAACGAATCTAGGGTTTTCAAGAAAAACCGAACGGTTTTAGAAAGGAAAACCGACAGCGGATCCGGCGACTACCTCCGGCGAGGGGCTCCGGCGGGGCGGGGTG
>NC_057800.1:534552547-534555072 GCF_018294505.1 Triticum aestivum
GCTTCGTCAGATAGCATTGTCTGCTCTGAAGACCTTGTTTCCACTCCAGATTTTTCCATGACCGTGCCAAATGGCTGATGCACAGGAAGAGTAATTGAATGTACTAAAATTGTTGACAAATTTAACACGTAATAAAAAAATGATGGCATGATATAATTCACATATAATATGACTGGCTAACCAGGGTGGCATTGCAAAATTCACATATATGATGCCTGGCTAGACAAGATGGCATTGCATGATTCACATATACGATAAAGAAACTAAACAGATGGCATTGACACAAAGCATGTCTAAACTAAGCAGATGACATCTTTAATGTATACAGTAAGCAATGCAAGGCACCATATGCATGATATTACCAACATCAGCATGCCAAGTTAGAGCAAAGACCTCATGGGTAAATAGGAGTGGTCTTCTCCTTCTGAATCCCCCTCATAACAGTTATCTTCCTCTTGATTACGATCCGAAATGGGTGGAGGGGGGCTGCCTTTGCGCCCTCCATGGAACGATGTCTGCATGAAATTTTATTGCCACGCAAGGCTCGTCTCTTTTGCTCTACATGATCAATTCCATTGTGTACAATAACTGGCATGCATAGGAATAAAACATAGTGAGATTATGTAAGGAGTGCATGCACAAATCCAGAGTGATGGTAGCAAACTGTGCATAGACCCAAAACCAATGATAGCAGGCAGATAATAGCTTTAGTTAAAAAATACAGATAATGGCTCCTTTAATGTTTGTTTGCACCCAACATGAAACTCATAGTAGACACCGGAGATTAACCAGATAGTAGACAGATAGTACTGATTGCTGCCCCAATATGTACCCCACAACCATTTAAAAACTCAAGTTTCAGCATTAGTTTGGACCTGACTCAGAGTCTAGTAGGTGAACACGACAATAATGTAGCATGTCATCATATTAAGCGACGCATAACGTAAGCGGACACGGAAGAGTGCGACCTCTCTTGCGGACCCATGTAGTCCTCAAGGTCATCTGCTTAGTTGATGATGGTAATGCAGTTGCCGTGGCTGCCGGCGGTGGGGAAGAAGATCTGAGGCGGCGAAAGACAGTCTGGAGAGTGGATCCCTGTTGTGGTGAACCCTTCCGTTGTTGGAGCAGCTGAGCTGGGGTGGAACACAACGCTGCAGGATCAAGACAAACCACACAAGGTTTTCTTTGACACATATCTATAACAGAAGTAATTGAGTAAGGGCTTGTTTGAATTTGAGGATTCTAACAATGCAGGGATAGGAAATAGACAGGAATAGGATAGGAATGCACGTGCAAAATAGAGAATTTAAAAACACAGGATTTCTGCCAATCTGGGTGTTTGATTCACAACAATTGGAAGGTCACATGATGCAAAAAAGCATGGTGAGATTAAGTCAAACCACAAGAAAATGTACGGTTATAATGCTATTATGCTACTATCTCTTAGTCTTGTGCTTGATGAATAGGAATATGAAAAGGAGGAGAAGTGGAAACTAGAATTCCTACGGTTTTTCTTTCAAGGAGACACTAAAGGAACAAATCCTACAGTTTTCCTTTGCTCCATTCCTTTGCACCAAATTCATGAAAAGTAGTACCATAGGAAACTTTCCAATTCCGATGTTTTTCATTCACTTTTCCATTCAAGCACTGGCGATTCTAGTAGGCAGGCTTGAGCAAGGAAAATCCTACACTAAAAAATGTTTTTGTGCTACTTCTATTACTTTGGACCCAGGCCACTGACATACTAGCTCAACTCCCAGGGCCATCGACAAATGCACAGCTCAAACGCGCAGAGATAAATAATGATGGCATTCAAGAGAGTCCATCACGGATAGCTAAGTTGCCTGGTACCTCACTGCTTGTCATATAGTAGGATAAAATAATCGTATTTCCCGTTACTACGAGTGCTCAGTGGACAATATATATAACATGTAGAGTAAAAAAGAGATGCAACAAGTGTACAACCTCTTTGGCGAAGCCATGTCGATCTCAGCGTGATTGGGTTGGCCGATGAGGATGCTCCAGCTGACTTGGCTGTCGGAGGAGGGGAAGAAGATCTTAGGCGTCTGGAGATGGAGCCCGAGGTACTGCTCCATTGTGATGGAGGGTTTCATTGTTGGAGCAGCTCTGGTGAGTTGTACAACGCCGAGGCTGAAGCAGGACAAGAGAGACAATGAACAACGTTAACCTGAGTGGAATTCTAATAGCATCTCCAATACATGACATAAAATACATAAACACAAAGTGCTAGATGTAAAATACAACAGCCGCTCATCTCTGAACTTAACTGTCAAAACTGAATTTAACTGTCGAAACTGAACTTAACTGTCGAAACTGAGCTTAACTGTCGAAACTGAATTTTGCTGTCGAAACTGAACGCACTAGCAAGGTGAGGCTACACATCGCTCGACTGACTTTTTCATCTCTCGTCAATCGATTCTGCAGCCGTTGGATACGAAATCATGGGCCTGCGGTTCATATTCAACCTCCACCCCCCTGAGCCGGCCAAACAGCAGCCCACCGCC
>NC_057800.1:534555396-534580143 GCF_018294505.1 Triticum aestivum
CCGCCGCTGCCCCGGCCATCCCTCTAAGCCCCCCCGTGCCGAGCTTTTTCTCCGGCGATCCCCACGCCACCGCCCCGCCACCACCGGCGACCACCGCCCCCATCCTGAACCCTAAGATAGATAGTGGGGTACCTCTCCAGCGAGCCCCCCTCCCCACTGCAGCTGGTTCTTCCTTCACCCCAGCGGCATCGGAGTGAAGTGTAGCTAAATCAGAGCAGCATCGCAAGCAAGAGCAAGAGCGAGAGCAACAACGCGAGCAAGAGCAATAGCAAGAGCAGACCAGGCAGGGGACCGAGAGCAAGAGCAGAGCAGCAGCGCGAGCGAGAGCTGAAGCAGCAGCAGGTCCTACTGATGTGGACATCGCCGCCGAGGGAGCGACGCCGTGGAGGAAGTGGCTGGCGACACCGCCGTGGATGGAGCCGCGCCGTGTCGGCTCAGGACCGAGCGCCGGCAGCACTGTGAGATCGAATCAAGAAGAAAATGCGGCGATTAGTGTACAACCTCTTTGGTGGCGCCGATTAGGCCGCAGCTTCATCCGAGGAAACGGTGATGATGATGCTCTTCCGGTGGTACAGGTGAAGATGGCGGTGTGGGAATGGAGGTGGCGCGAAAGACGAGGGGAACGTCGGGGCAGCTCCTTGGAGGTGGAGGACAATGTGGCTGAACCGGTGGGACGATGAGATCGACGATGGATCCTCATCCGGTACGGTGGATGAGGGACGTCGAGGTGTTGCTGTGGACGACATCGTCGGGGAAGAGGCTCCGACTGGGTGGCAGACGGAGCATGGTGTGGGGTTTCGTCGCGGGTTTCCGCGGCCTCGGTGTATGAATGGGTGGGCGGATGGGATGGCAGTGGGGAACCATGGCTTAGAGACGCGCTTGTCCAAAATGTGGGGTAAGTTACGAAAGTACCCCCATCGATTTGAGGCAGTTCTTTCGGTTCAGGGGTACCACGGGCATTTCGTGTGTCAGGATTTCACAGGAGGTGGGAGTTTTCACGCGCGTTGTAATTTCGGAATAGCAAGGCGCAGGTTGAGATGGAGGGAGTTGTCGGAGCACAACGAGACAAAGATATATCTTCAATATTTCGGGCTAACAAGGCATGGGTTGAAGAGGCGGGAGTTTCCCAGCACGATAGATAGAGACGCTAGCTTGAATTTTCGGCATAACAAGGCGCGGCTTGAAATTTCGGAAGAACAAGCTTAACGTGTACCCAAAAAAAGACAATTTGCACCTCAACACGCACAACACACACACAAACACCATTTAGACTAGAGTAAGGTACACGTGCATTGCACGCATGAGATTTGGCAACCAAATTATGAATAAATACCACATCATAGCATGCAAGATTTGAGTCATATATGCATGATGTAGATGTTCGTTTAATTCTTATAGTTCATTTCATTCAAAATCATCTAGTTTTTATAAGAAAGCTAATCTATTTTAAGATTCATGGAATTGTGCGTCGTAAGACATAAAGTAAAAAAAATAATGGCAAATCATGTAGAAAAACATTTGGGCAATTCTGATACGGAAGATTCTAGAACAAATAAGAAGTGCTTGTGTTTTGATGTTTGTGCATTATGCTTAAGTTCAATCATGGAGTCTTCTAGATTATACATGTGGCGAAATCTGGTGGAATCTAGATGATATCCAACGGCCAGTAGTGCTCAAATTTGCTATCTTTGGACCATCGGATTCGCCTCATCCAACGACCATCTTTCAAAGTTAAAGTTACCCACAGACAATATAAAAAATATATAAAATATAATATATATATATATATACAAGGGTATAGATATAGATATGTGATGCAAAATCCGCCCATCATCTCCAATTAGAATAGTGTGTCCATGCACGGATGCGACGTGGCCAAATGATGTCTGCCATCGGTATCTCAAATTCAAATCAGTCTGACCTTGTTCAATGTGTATACATTACAACATGCTCGTTTCCAAACCACACCGCGTAGATCTCCGTTATATTCATGCATGCATGGGTTTCAAACATCAGGATCTCTTATTCAAATATTTGAATTCAACTTTACATTGATTGTGACCTCGCCTATTCAGCTATTCTTTTACACCCACACAGCAGTCTTCTCTTTATAATTGTACCACTAACCTTCTCTCGTGCATGCATGCACACACACTACCAGTCGGCATTATCCATCGCACGCATGCAATCTTTTTCTTCAGGTCGGTCTCCCATGAAGGCACACACCAACACACATCCCCCTCTCCATCATATCAGGCATTCTTTATCTCTCACGCGTGCATGCACAATGATCGATGTTCCTCTATGTATGTGCTTATATAGCTAGGTCTTTCATAGTTTTCCACACAAACCGATCAATCGATATATCCAGTGATGTCTCAACCTCTTTCCCACGTCCACATCGATCAATATATACCTCTTTATATAGGATTAACATATATAGCTAATACACCCACATTAATTATGTATCCAACGTCCCCCTCTCATCATCCATGCCTTCTGCTTCATCTCTCAGACGCGTGCACAATGGCGAAGACAGGGGGCAGTAAGGACCCTGCCCCTCCCCCTAACATCACTATATATCAAGGCTAATATGAATGTGATCATTAGACAATTGCTGCTAAAATGGTTTAAGTTCATGAACTGACCCTCCTCGTAAAGGATTAGCAATGCTTGGCCCCCTAGCTCATTTATTTTTCATGGCTCCGCCACTGCGCGCATCAGCGCACGTGTTCGCCCTCTCTCTCTAAATATCGATCTCGCACTTGTGCATTCCTTCATAGTCTCCCTCCACTCGGCCCCTCACACCATCTTCTAGCCCCCACCATATTTTGCCACATGTACAATCTAGCAGACTCCATGGTTGAACTTAACCATAATGCACAAACCTCAAAATAACAGTGGTTCTCGTTTGTTCTAGAATCTTCTGTATCATAACTGCCCAAAGTTTTTTCTAGTTGAATTGCCATTATTTGTTTTTACTTTATGCTTTACAATGCACAATTCCATGAATCATAAAATAGATTAAGGGCTTCTTTGATTCAAAGGATTCTAATCATTAGGAATTTTTCCTATCTTGGTTGTTTGACTCATAGGATTGTAAACTGTACGAATTTTTCCATATGATTCATTTGCACTAGATTTCATAGGAAACATCCCATCCACTCAAACCTCTTTGAAAGAATTCTGCATTTTTTCTATGCACAATCAAACACTCATACAATCTTGTAGGACTCAAGACGACATTCCACTATAATCCCATGTTTTTCCTATTCCCGCGTTCTTAGCTTTTTTATAAAAACTAATTGATTTTGAATGAGATGAACTATAAGAATTAAATGAAGGGCTACATCAGGCATATATGACTCAGAGCTTACATGATATAGTGTGGTATTTATTCATATTTTGGTTGCAAAATCTGATGCGTGCAATGCACGTGTACCTTACTAGTACTTCGAGTATGTGCAAAACACGTAAATTAGAATACCAATGGCACGCTACACAGTGTCTCTTTTATAGTTCATGAAGTCATGTGGCACATGTGTAGGAATTGTCGCGACCTCCATGCATGGATTGATCACAGTGACGTGCTGCAGGTTCCAGAAGAATGTACTCGTCCTCCCTGAGCAATACTGGCGGTACATGCACGAAGCGAAGATGTGCACGCACTCATTCCTCGCACGCACACGCGGGTACACGGGCGGACGCAATTTTGTACCAAGATCCACCCCATGTGATAATTTAACGCGTGTAAAGTCGTTCAATTCATTGATGTTCAATTAATACAGCGAATGCAAATTGACTGGACGTGAGGGCAGAAGAAAGACATTATTACTCCACTGCGTGCATGCGAGTAGTTAAATCGTGGGTTGCTAGTAGTACTTCCATTGGTCTCCTTCATATTTTGTGCCAATTTTTGACAGTAACATAATATTTACGCATTTGAGCAGTGTAGTAGTACTTGAAATTTATGTTCCGCTAAACTCATCGGGAGCCGTTTCGGGCCTCGAAACCAAAGCCATCAATTAATCTTTACCTTGTTCCCATCACATTCGAAAGCCTGCTCACACCTACTAGTAGTACGTACCAAACCTGAACATGTTCCCACTATGCAGGTATTAGTACTAGTGCTAGTACTTAGGTTATAAAAAGGGGAACTACCTAACCGAAAATCACTCTACCTTTCCTCCTCATAAGTGCTTCTTCTTTGTCCGTCGTTGCCATGGCCGGTGAGCTGAGCTCTAGGCCGAGAACTACTCGTAACAAGGGAGCGACAACCAAGGCTATGGAAAAAAAAGAGGGCTCGCCGCCACGCAGAGACCTCGGAAGATCTCTCACGGCCAGGCGATGGCTCCCAGGAGCGCCCTAGCCGCGGAGGCGAACATGCCGAGTCGGTGGAGCTGGAGTCGTTATCCCTCGACGGCATGCCCGATCAGCTCAATAAGCAGAAGGAGTTCATCCAAGGCTTGATGGAGTTGCTGAAGGAGAGCCTCGACGACATGCCCGCTGAGCTCAATCAGCAGGGGGAGTTGACCGTCGGCTTGGTGATGCTGCTGAAGAAGAGCATTGCCTTGGAGAAGAAGGCGACCGGCGAAATCCTGCGACTTCGGGAGGACAATGTGAAGCTCTGCCACAAGATCGACCTATTGAAGGAGAAGAACGCCAGCTGGAAGAAGCTGCATGAGAATAGTAGTTCCTCGATGAAGATGCTCCAGGCCCTTGCCATGGAACAAAAGAAAGAGTTGTCAAAGCTCCGCATCGAGCACCCGGCTGCTGTCAAGGTACGTAATATGGCCGTGGAACAGATGATGAAGGCTCGCATCGAGAAATGTTGCGTCATGGACACAATGATGAAGATGGCGGAGGAGACGTGCAAGGAGATGGAGGTCGTGGAGGCGATGAAGAAGCAGTTACGACTCCGCGGCAAATTAGATCATTTGGGGTGATAATATTCCTTCTTTTTTTGCTCCTGTGTTTCATCTTTTGCTTCAGGTGTTCCGCCGCACGTGTCACGTTCTCTGCGAGGCATGAATAGAACAATGTTTTTTTGAGGGAATGAATAGAACAATGCTAACAATGAGATGACTAGCAAATTATATCATTTTTTATCGCCATATGGCACTGGGCTGCCATGTTTCGTGCTCCTCCGTCGCAGTACTACTCCAGTGGAAAACTTGAGTATACCGCACGGTTCTTTGCTCCTCCTCGATCAGGTCATCCGCACATTTATATGAGCAGTCAAATCACAAGGCCCCACCTTCCAGCAGTAATGAGCTGTCAAATCACAAAGGCCCTTGCCTCTCGTGAAACCGACCAAGCTAGACTGCCCCGCCCTCTAGCCTTTTAAAAAATGTATACTTTTGTACAGCAGTAGTATCAATGGATTGCGCCATGGAGCAAAACTTGAAATTGAAAAAAAAGTGGTACATATAGAGAGCGCTCGTCGCCAAATTATGCATATAGTACTATTAAAAAGGCTAGTCACAGTAATGGTGTCCAGCACAACCCGCCCCTCAAATAAAACTAAGAGGGTGCTTGGATACGTTTTTAGTCCCGTGACTAAAAATAGTGGGACTAAAACATGCTAGCCTCACCCATGCTTGGATCCAAATACTAAAAAAGGCTAAAATCAAGTTAATGAGCATTTATTATCCTCCAAACCCTCCAATCCAGAACTCGCCTGTGTTAAAGGAGAGGAGTTAAATGAGTAGAGAGAGGACTAATCCACATTTTAGTAGGGGTACCCCTGACTAAAAAATTTAGTCTCAAGACTAGTTTTAGCCCCTCTTTAGTCAGGGGTGCTTGGAACTTTAGCCTCTTAAAGAGACTATTTTTAGTCAGACTAAAATAAGTCCCTTGGATCCAAGCACCCTCTAAGCATCCTGGAATTCTTTGACAAAACTAAGCACCCTGAAATTCTTTGACAACTAAACTGCTGGCTATATGATGTTGGCCATATATATTGTACGTATATAATGTGAAGAAACGAGTGGTAGTACTATACCAACTAAAAGATGAAATGTAAGAAATAGTAGTATGTGCGTACTGAAGAGTTAAAGTAATGAGAAGAAACATAACATAGTTCTGCTGGGGGCTCAGCACAACACACCCCTCAAATTAAATTAAGCACACCTAAAATTAAACTTTGCAACTATTCCAGTAGACACTGCATTAGAACCACCATGAGCAACGACACTGCCACCTTACTTGGAGTCCTCGTCCACGTCCTCGACTTCATCCTTGTCCCTCTTCCTCTTGGCCGATACTTCTTTGCTTGAACCGCACACTTGGATGTTGCTCTTCATCCAACCCTTGTAGATATTGAAGCAAAGGTAGCCATCCATTGCAGCGTAGTGGATGTGATCTATATATAGTACATTCCGCTGCCATGCATGACGATGAAACGTGTATGGAGGTTTCTCCAGTTTACCGTACGAAGGATGAACCATGGCTCCTGCCAGGGTCAGCATTGAAGGCTGACGAGCGGACACCAGCAGACTCTTCTAGAGGTCGAAGGTGTTGCCTACAATGAGGCCTATCCGATGCAGGACGTCTTTGTCGTTACCAAAGTCTACAGTAACGAATTTGACTAGGTTGCTCTTAAAATCCTGGCACTCAACGTCGGCATAGCATATGTGGTAGACCAAGCATAAGTCATGCACGCAAACCTGGATCACGGCGGGCTTCTTCCTCTCTTCGTCCTTTAGATCCTTCTCTCATCCCAGGACTGTGGTGTACTCAACATCTAGCCCAGCGACCCACTCATCATCTGAGTCTTCGAACATGCGTCTGAAGCAAGAAAGGCATCCTTTCACCGTTGCGGAAGAATGGGTGTAGATGACGTCGAACTCATCGCCGGTGATGGTTCTAACCTTGTACTCACTGCCGATCGTGGAGATTTGGGACGCCATGGATTTGGGAGGAGGGTTAGGATTAGTGGAACCGCCGTAATGTGAATGGATGGATGACTAGGAGCGAACCGCCGTAGTATTGAAGGACGTGTGGGGACGAGTAGGAGCAAACTGCCAGCGTGCGAACGGCAGGGTAGTGGCTTTCCATTCTCCCATGATACGGGCTTCCGAGAGCCCTTGGATCTGAGATCGAACGGTTGCATGGCGTGATTCTAGACCTATGGGTGAATATCCAATCCTGGAGGGTTATTCTACAAATTTTCAGCAACTTAGCATGCGACCGTTTGATCTCAGATCCAAGGGCTGCCAGCAGCCTATATCATGGTCGCGCCTACCATGATCATCGCGTCGCTCGCGCGGTTGCGCCCTTTGAGATTTAACACGGTGCGTTAGGCTATCTGATGTTGGCATGTCATACATAGTCATCACTTAGTCACTCATACTACAACAAGGTTGGCTATAAGTGTATTTTTTTACTCCTCTCTATCTCTTTCTTCGTACTCAAGGAAGAAACGGTGCTAAGCGCGTGTATTTATTGCATTTGCCAAGGAGTGACCTCTTCCAATGAAATGGTGTTGCTAAGTTTGCTTCATTTAATTAGCTATAGACTCAAAATTGTCTTTTCACCTAGGTACACACGCTTAGCACCGTTTCTTCCTTGGGTCACCAAACTAGTCTCTCTCTTCTTGATTAACTTGCCACATCAGACTTTATGCTTATGTGGCAAGCTTAAGCACCTGTAGGAGCAAGTAATAGTAAGTATAATAGTGCACTTTACATGGCATTTTTGCATATGTGGAGGAAAGAGAGGCAAGGAAAAAGTGGAGAAGTGGGCTCTCATGCAAGAACCAGCCTCTACTACATGGTGGAGCATTGGGAGAGGCACCTGTATGGAGGTGGTCAGGAATCTGGGAGACTCACGCCGGTCATAGCGCCGCAGTTAAAATGATAATGGCAAGTCAAATCACGGGGCCCCACCTGTCCAGCAGTAACTCGATGTCAAATCACACAGCCCTACGTTTGCAGCAGCCTACTCCCTCGTCTTCTCGCGTCTCTGTCGAACCGACTAGGCGGAACTGCCCCGCCGCCTACCGCGCAGGAAAAGCCCCGCCCTTAACTTTTAAATAGTATACAATATACTAATTTTGTATCCATGGATTGCGCCCGCGCCATGGAGCAAAGAGTCTAGAAAATGGAGGAGAGACGGTGGTCTTGCAATAGAGAAGAGGGAGAGGCGAGACGGTGGTTTTGGAATGGAGATGATGGAGAGGAGAGGAGGTGGTTTTGCAATGGAGAAGAGGGAGAGGAGCGTGCGGCAGCGATTTAGGATTGGACGAGAGGGCCGGCGCGCTCTGACTGAATCAAAATCAAAATCAATTTGGTGACATGCATTCACATTTTTCTTGTCAAATACAGTACGTGGTCAAACTTTGACCCAAAATACACGAAACAACAAAAAAATACTTCCAAGACCAGCGCCGCTCTTCTGCTCTTCTCCTCTTAAACCACTGCTGCTCCTCTCCTGTTCCAATCTAAATGCAGCGCCGCTCCTCTCCTCATCATTTCAAAACCACCGCCCCTCCTCTCCTATTCTAGTCCAAAACCAACATCGCTCCTCTCCCGTTCTAATCCAAAACCAGCGCTGCTCCTCTCCTCTTCCATTCAAAAACCACCGCCGGCGAGTGAAGGTGCTGTGGAGAAGTAGATCGATGGAGGAGTACAACCGATACGTGAGGATCGCAGACGGCGACCCTGTGAAGCTAGCTAGGATGTTGGAGATACAGTCTTGGTTTGACAACAAGGACCAACTAGCGGCGACGACGACATCCATGGCCAAATATCTGCAACAGAGCAAAAAGGCGGTGATACTCCCGGAGGGAGTCGCGCCGGAGTACATAGAGCTGCTCCTCTGGGCCATGGAGCAAACAGATTCACCGAATCCGATCGTGAGGGAGCGGTGGTGGGAGTATCGATCCCAGATGGAGCATCCACCAGAGATTGAAGGATCGAGCATCTACAGGGTGCCGTTTGTGAGGGTGTCCTGCCAGAGCGAGCTGGTGGAGTCTTCATCGACCGAACCCAACTGCAAGAGGAGAAAAGCAGTTGGCCCGACGACGCTTCCCCGCCATCGTCTCCCTCGCCGTTCACATCATCTCACGGGGCGGTTGTCTGCCGCTGAGGAATAGGAGGGGGCTGCCCCCCCTAGCCCAATAGTCGGGCATGTTGTGAATTGTCAGGAGGAGCTTAGGGTTGTCAGTATTTGCAGGTTGTGAGTTGTGTTTTGTGTTGTGTATTTTGAGAGTACTTTCATATATGAATGTCTTTTGAATTTCATATTTGCAGTATTGAGCATATGAAGTATTTTATGAATTCTAGATATCTATTTTAGCACTTAAAAAATGTAGTTTCATAGGACTATAAAAGTGCAGACAATGTGATTCTCAGAGAAGAAACTGCAAGTTTCAGTTTTAGATAAGAAACTGCAAGTTCAGTTTCAGATAAGAAACTGCAACTTTCAGAGGCAGAGCATTTATATTAACATGGCCTTTTCAAACAGGGTTAACATCATGTTGGAAGTTTTATTCATGGTCGAAAATGGAACTACCAGCCAGTTAACATCATGCTGATCAACATTCATGCATAACACATCTTCATATGATGCACAGTCAAAATGCCCACACAATGTCGAGTGTGTGAAACACAGAGAAAACAAGGGACGAAGTTTTGGCAAGTGTTGGACGTGGTTTTGGACTGCCCCGTCTAGGATTTCATTTTTAACATGCGCAGCCCACGTCCTCGGATGGGAGGTCCATAGACCTGTTTGTATTTTCTTAGGGCCGTCATGTATCGACCGGCCTATGGACCTCCCATCCGAGGTTTTATTTTTGGCAGCCCAATTTATGTATTTTTTTTGAAGAAAACGCAGAGGTCTGTTCTATTTTTATATAAGAATAGGAATGTTAGGTCCAACTTATGTTTCCCTTCTAACTATATTGTATATATTTAAATTATTTTATATGTTGACTGTTTAGTTCACATAATTGGCAAATAGATGACCGCTCTCGCGATCCCCTTCGCCCCCGCCACCACCTCTACCCTCGCCGCCGCCCCCGCCACTACCTCCACCCTCGCCGCCGCCATAGATCTCGCCGCCACCCCCCGCCTCCTGACTCCGGGCGCGCCTGCCCCCCTCAGCAAGTCCGCTCACGCACCCCATGGAGTCGCCGGCCATATCCACGGGGGAATGGCTGGAAGACAGGAAGATGTACAAAATGCATCTCCCACATGTCTACAAAGGCTTCCCGCGGATGCTCCAGCCGCTCGACTCCGTCGCGCTGGCGGTGCTGCGGGAGACTCGAGGGAGGAGATGGAGGGAGCGGGCGATGCGGATCCGTGACGACGCTCTCTCCTGGACCTAGTGCACACACGAATGGAGGGAAGCAGAGGAGGAAGCTGCGAGGGAGGAAGCCAAGGAGGGACCGAATCCGTTCTCTCACTCACGCATGTATGCTCGGATGTGCAAGGATCATGTGGATTGGGAGCTTCTGAATCTAGCCCTGCGGATCTACTTCGAAGGAGATTTCTCGGAGAAGCACAGGATTCCCCACCCCAGTGAGCCATCGATTGCGTTCTTTCGATGGGCGAAAGGAGAAGTGAATTCAGGAGATCCACGCTGTGCTACGAGATGGAAATGCTTGACTGGACTCCTGCCCACCAGCACGCCACCGGAGCCGGAGCAGGTGGATCCCCTACCTTACCTCTCCCCCAAACCTGCAGAAGATTGAAATTAGGCTTGCAATCTGCTTCAATTGAGCTGTCTTGTGGTTATTTCTTCTTCCTGAGAGACAACATCTGGCTGGAGGATAAGAAGGAACCAGGAACTCCGATGAATTTCCCCTATCACAATGGGGGGAGCGCCGGTTGGTAAGTGGTACGGCCCACCTCCACCCCAAATAGGGGCACAATCTGGGCAGGCTCCTGTAATTGCCCAAGATCAATCTGCTGGTGGTTCTGACTCTCAAATCAGTGGGAAATCTCAAGGCAAGAATCAGCAAAAGAAGAGACAGGACATCCAGAAAACTGCTCCTGCCCCTGCTTCGGGCCTTATGGCATACTCTGAGGTGATCTGCTACAATTGTGGGGAACCAGGGCATCATTTGGATAAATGTGTCAAGCCCAAGAGTTGTTTTATCTGCAAAATGGTTACCCATAAAGTTGATAATTGCCCTGTCAGAAGGAAAACCCACAGTTTTGCTAGATATGTTGGAAGTGCTGCTCCAGGATTATGTCCACCATTGATAGAATTTTCTGTGACACAGAATTAGATAGTTTTTCCCCTTTCTAGTTGTAGAGCTCTGCCCAGATGTGGTAGTGACCACACTCCTTTGCTCTGGGACTCTGGTCTTAACCAAACTCCAAAGAGCAATAGTTTTAAATTTGAAAAGTGGTGGTTGCTTAGAGAAGATTTTACTGAGCTAGTCAGGAAAATCTGGAATGAGCCTACTAGGAGCAGTTGCCCCCTAGAAAATTGGCAGATCAAAATCAGGAGATTTAGAAGAACTACCAAAGGGTGGAACTCCAATGAGGAAGCTAATCTTAGAAGATACAAAAGGCTTCTCCTCCTTGAGTTTGATTCTCTGGATATTAAGACAGAAACCACTGACCTCTCTGAGGCTGAGACTAATAGATTAAACTTTGTCCATGGAGAGCTCAAGAAAATTTGGCTTCAAGAAGAAATCAAAGACAAACAAAGGTCTAGAGATAGGAACATTAAGGAGGGTGATAGAAATACTGCTTACTTCCATGCAGTAGCTAACTAGAGGAGGAGGAAAACCCTCATTCACTCCCTTGATGGCCCTGTTATTGAGGTAGATGAGATGCTGAAAGTGGCTAGTGACTTCTACAAAGACCTGTTTAAGAAAGAAAACCCTTCTGGGTTCTCTCTACAAAACATTTTTCTCTGCTTCTGAAAAAGTCTCTCCTACTGAAAATGAGCTGCTAGAAGCCCCTTTTTCAGAGACAGAGGTGAAGGAAGCCATTTTTAGCTCTTATCCTTATGGGGCTCCTGGTCCTGATGGGATTCCCTTCTTGTTTTACCAGCATTTTTGGGACTTGGTGAAAAATGATCTCTTAGATCTTTTCCAAGCCTTTCATAGAGGAGAGTTGGATCCAGCAACTTACTCATGGGGGGTCTGTTGGGGTCAAGTTAAATAACTGTATAAGTGATTTTTTTCCTCGCTGGTAAAGGCCTTAGGCAAGGTGACCCCATCTCCCCGCTTTTGTTTAATTTAGTAGTGGACGTTCTTACTAAAATGCTGAGCAAAGTTGCTGATCATAGTCTGATTGCAGGGCTATGTCCTGAGGTCTGCCCTGGTGGCATCATCTGCCTTCAATATGTAGATGATACCATCCTTTTCTTAGACAATGACTCCACACATGCTAGCAATCTGAAAACTGTTCTAACCTGGTTTGAACAAGTCTCAGGCATGAGAATCAACTACTCTAAAAGTGAACTCATCCCTATCAACATGGATGATCAGGAGTTAGCTGACTTCCTCTCTATTCTAGTCTGTAATAAAGGTAACTTCCCCATTAAGTATCTAGGTATCCCTCTCCACTATGATAAATTGAGGAGAGAGGATATCCAACCCCTTCTGGATAAAATCATTAAAAGGATTGCTGGGTGGAGGGGCAAACTTCTCTCTTACAGAGGTAGATTGATCCTCATACAAGCTTGTTTGGCTAGCATTCCAGTGTATCTCCTCTCCTTCTTCAAGTTCCCTAAATGGGCAGTGAACCTCATCAATTCTCAGATGTCTCATTGCTTGTGGAATGATTTTGAGGGAAATAGGAAGCTACACCTTGCTAATTGGGCCCTAGTCTCTATGAAAAAAGATTTTGGAGGCCTAGGCATACCTAACCTCCAAGAAATTAACATGTGTCTTCTAGGGTCTTGGATTAAAAGATTCTATGAGGAAGACCTGAAACCCTGGAAGCTTCTTATTGCCCATAAATACCTAGGAAATAAACCTAATATTTTTGTCCCTTCCTCCAACCCTAAGACCTCTAGATTTTGGAAAGGATTAAAATCTATTATGCATGCTGTGAAATTTGGCTACAGATGGAACATAGGGGATGGGAGCAGAACCAGATTCTGGGAAGATACTTGGTTTGGCACATCCCCCCTAGTAGTCCAATTTTGGCCTAGTTAATCTATCCGCAATGAGATTAACAAAAGTGTCAATGTAGTTTGGGACGGTCAATGCCTAAAACTCTCTTTTAGAAGGAACTTTAGTGATAGTCTCATGGAACAATGGTTCCAGTTGGAGGAAATTGCCAAAAGCATTACCTTTACTGCCGAGCCGAATGCCTTGATTTGGCAGCTGGACAATAAGGGGAAGTATTCCTCCAGCTCCCTCTATCATGTTATCAACTTTAGAGGGGTTCAGCCCGTGTTTATCCCTGCTGTCTGGAAATTGAGAGTTCCCCCTAAAATTCATGTATTTCTCATGCTTCACTCCAAAAACAAATTGATGACTAGGGATAACCTTAGGAAGAGACACATCATCAAACCCCTTGATTGTGTTTACTGCTTGGAACAAGAGTCTTGTTCTCACCTATTTTTCAATGTATAGTTGCTAAACATCTCTAGGCCCACATTGAGGAATATTTCTCTAGTCAGATTGGCTCATCCTTCGAATCTGTCGCCAGATTCTGGATTGCTACCAAAAAGTGCTCAGTTTTAAACACTGTTAGCTCAGCTGTCCTTTGGTGCCTCTGGAAATATAGAAATGCTATGATTTTCAGTAACACCTCCTAGATTTCCATTCCGCAGGTCTTGAGGTTGATCAGGAACATGGTGAGGAACTGGGCGATTCTCTCCTCCAGATCGGACAAGGACAAGTTGATGAGCTTCGTGGAAACCCTAACAATATCCCTCCAGAAACCGTTGGCGATCACTTGTGGCTGAACAAGGCTCGACCTACTCTGGGGCTGGACCCGTGGGCTCGTCTCAAGATCTCTGATGAAGATGATGGGCACCTGGCGCCGAAAAAGAGGGACATCCACCATGCTACGCTTTCCAGCCTGGTGTCTCCGCTTGCTTACTGGTCGCCGCAGGCTGACACAGCCCCTCGGCTGAAGACCATGAAGGCTTCGTTAGACCCTCGTTGTGTCATCTGAGTGCTCTATCCACTCTGCCTTTGGCACCGCTTGGGTGATTTGTGTTATTCAGAGAACTTGTTCATCCACCCCCCTAGTTTGTAGCTTTTCTACCTTTGCTTTCGAACTGCTCTTTGAGCTGCTGTATCAGAATATGTTGTGGTTTCGTTCTCAGCAATGGAACCAGGGAGATGCTCCCTATTTTTCTAAAAAAAATTATTTTATATGTTATTATATAAAGCTTGGTAAGACTGTAAATTTAAGGATGAATGTAATAATATCACTTATTATTTAAATATATTTATCACAAAATGCTCAGCCCCTTTTTATTTTTTGATAACATTGCTGGCCCAACCCAACATTATAATTAGAATCAGCCCAGCAAAATCGTGTATTTCGAGAAAGTGCAAATGGGCTGTAATTTTTTAGGAAATAAAATAAATGGGCCGCATGGACGCTACATTATTTGTTCACCTAGCCCAGCTAATGGCTGTAATTCAAAAAAAAGATCAAATTGACTGTAAATTCTACCGCGCAAAAAAAGACTGTAAATTCTGAAAAATGGGTTGAATATGTGCCACATGTTTGGAGGCTGAAATGTGGGCCAATAGGTCGAAGCAAATGCAAGTCGTTGTCAATTTAGTCAACAAATGATTCTGACATGTTAGCCGTTGGATTTACATCCAACGACCGGCATCCATCTTCAATCTCTCGTCTTCTTCCTCCAGCGCCGCTGGGACCACCTCCCGCCTCCTGCTGCTAGCAGCTCTGCTTAGCACGCTTCTCTATGAAGCGCTACTCCACCGTTGGCCAGGCCATCCCTCCACCCCTCCACACCTCCTATTCTTCTCCACTGACTGCCGAACCACACCGCACTAGAACCAGTTAACACTCGTACACCTCTCTGTCTGCGACTCTACTCCCGCGTCTTCCCATCTCCGGCTCGTTGCTGTCTGGGGCCTCACCGTCGTCCACCACCTTGGATACGCTCGGTGCGGCGTGGTCAACATGGTCAACGAACGACACCATCGGAAGTAGATTGTGCGTGGAGAGGCTGACAGCTGGGTCCACGGCCGCACACAAGGAAATGTCTCCTTATTACGCGCAAAATAATGATTCCTCCACCTGACATCTGGGACCCATCGGAAGGGCCTCCGTATTTCGCAAAATAAAGTGCCCCCCACTGACATGTCGGACCCACCAGCTATCTTCGCACTCAAGGAAGTGCCTCCTTATTACGCACAAAAAATGAATATTCCCCCTGCCAGCTGGAACCCAGCATAGTGGGAGGCTGACTTGTGGGCCTACCAAGTTGACGGGGACGGAGGGCTTTGTCAACTTAGTCAATATGAATGATTCTAGCTCCTGTTACCGTATGATATTCATCCAACGGCCGTAGTGCTTCTTCAACCTCTGGTCTTCTTGCTCTAGCCGCCCAAACCAGCGCCGGTCGTGCCACGTGCTCCTGCCTCCCGTGGCCGGCTGTGATGCCGCGGAGGCCTCACCGCCCCCTACTACTCCCACCGCTGGCCAGGCCATCCCTCTACTCACCCACACCCCCTGTTATTCTGCGGCGACAGCAGCCTCACACCACAGCCGAACTAGTGAACCCTCGTACTCCTCTTCGCGTGGGCATCCACTGCTGCGTCTTCCTCGGCTCCGAGTCGTCCCCTTCCTAGTCCTCGTCGTCTTCCAGCGCCCTGGTGCTCTCGGCGCGGCGTGGTCAACATGGTCAACTGTGACGCCCCCGATTCAATCGTACACTAATCATGCACGCAAATGTGTACGATCAAAATCAGGGACTCACGGGAAGATATCACAACACAACTCTAAAACATAAATAAGTCATACAAGCATCATAATACAAGCCAGGGGCCTCGAGGGCTCGAATACAAGTGCTCGATCATAGACGAGTCAGCGGAAGCAACAATATCTGAGTACAGACATAAGTTAAACAAGTTTGCCTTAAGAAGGCTAGCACAAACTGGGATACAGATCGAAAGAGGCGCAGGCCTCCTGCCTGGGATCCTCCTAAACTACTCATGGTCGTCGTCAGCAGCCTGCACGTAGTAGTAGGCACCTCCAGTGTAGTAGGAGTCGTCGTCGAGGGTGGCGTCTGGCTCCTGGACTCCAGCATCTGGTTGCGACAACCAGAAAGAAAGGAAAGAGGGAAAAAGAGGGAGAAAAGCAACCGTGAGTACTCATCCAAAGTACTAGCAAGCAAGGAGCTACACTACATATGCATGGGTATATGTGTAAAGGGCCATATCGGTGGACTGAATTGCAGAATGCCAGAATAAAAGGGGGATAGCTAATCCTGTCAAAGACTACGCTTCTGGCAGCCTCCGTCTTGCAGCATGTAGAAGAGAGTAGATTGAAGTCCTCCAAGTAGCATCTCCAAGTAGCATCTCCAGTAGGATCTCCAAGTAGCATCTCCAAGTAGCATCTCCAGTAGCATCTCCAGTAGCATCTCCAAGTAGCATCTCCAAGTAGCATCTCCAGTAGCATCTCCAGTAGCATCTCCAAGTAGCATCTCCAGTAGCATCTCCAAGTAGCATCTCCAAGTAGCATCTCCAGTAGCATCTCCAGTAGCATCTCCAAGTAGCATCTCCAGTAGCATCTCCAGTAGCATCTCCAAGTAGCATCTCCAAGTAGCATCTCCAGTAGCATCTCCAGTAGCATCGCATAGCATAATCCTACCCGACGATCCTCCCCTCGTTGCCCTGCGGAAAAGCGATCACCGGGTTGTCTGTGGAACTTGGAAGGGTGTATTTTATTAAGTATTTGGTTCTAGTTGTCATAAGGTCAAGGTACAACTCCAAGTCGTCCTGTTACCGAAGACCACGACTATTCGAATAGATTAACTTCCCTGCAGGGGTGCACCAACTTACCCAACACGCTTGATCCCATTTGGCCGGACACACTTTCCTGGGTCATGCCTGGCCACGGAAGATCAACATGTCGCAGCCCCACCTAGGCTCAACAGAGAGGTCAGCACGCCGGTCTAAACCTAGGCGCCCAGGGGTCTGGGCCCATCACCCTGAACACACCTGCACGTTGCATGGGCGGCCGAAAGCAGACCTAGCCTAGTGGTGTTCCAGTCCAATTCGGCGCGCGCCGCTCAGTCGCTGACATCACGAAGTGCTTCGGCTGATACCACGACGCCGAGTGCCCATATCTTTCCCACGTAGTTGGTTAGTGCGTATAGGCTCGTAGCCAACTCAGATCAAATACCAAGATCTCGTTAAGCGCGTTAAGTATCCGCAAACGCCGAACAGGGCCAGGCCCACCTCTCTCCTAGGCGGTCTCAACCTGCCCTGTCGCTCCGCCACAAAGATCCACTCGCGGGTGCTCCACCAGCCGACCCGACTTTAGTCTCCACATGTATCATGTATAAAGTATATAGTATATACCCGTGATCACCTCCCGAGTGATCACGGCCCGATAGTATAGCACAGCAGACGGACAAGAATGTAGGGCCACAGATGGAAATACTAGCATCCTATACTAAGCATATAGGATTGCAAGTAAAGGTATCAACATTAGTAACAAGGACAGGCTATGCATCAGGATAGGTATAACGGAAAGCAGTAACATGCTACACTACTCTAATGCAAGCAGTATAGAGTAGAATAGGCGATATCTGGTGATCAAGGGGGGGCTTGCCTGGTTGCTCTGGCAAGAGAGGGGTCGTCAACTCCGTAGTCGAACTGGGCCGCAGCAGCATCGGTCTCGTAGTCTACCGGAGAGAAGAGGGGGAAGAAACAATGAATACCATGTAAACATATGCATATCGATGCATGACATGACAAGTAACGATGCTAGGCGGGCCCTAACGTGGTATGAGGTGGTACCGGTTAAGGGGGGAAACATCCGGGAAAATATCCCCGGGGTTTCGTGTTTTCGGGCAGAGGAGCCGGAGGGGGAAAGTTGCGGGTTCGATAGGTTAGGGGTGTGTGGCGGACGAACGGACTGCGTATCCGGACTCATCTCGTCGTTCTGAGCAACTTTCATGTTGAAAATATTTTAATCCGAGTTACGGATTAAAAGATATGATTTTCTAAAGATTTTATTAATTTCTGGAATTTAATTAATTATTTAATCCAACATTATCCAGAATAGTAAATGCTGATGTCAGCATGACATCAGGGTGATGTCAGCAGTCAACGTTGACCATTGACCTGGTCAACCTGACATGTGGGTCCAGTGGGACCCACCTGTCATTCTCTGTTTAGTTTATTTACAGATTAATTAATTTAATTAGTGATTAGGTTAATCTAATCAGGATTAATTAAATTAATTAATTACTTAATTAATTAATTAATTAATAATTAATTTTATTAAATCATTTTTATTTTTATTTTATTTTTTTAATTCTCTTTTTTTTCTAAAAACGTTACGGGGCGGGGCCCACTAGTCAGTGGCCCGGGGGGGCCTAGCGGGCGCTGGGTACGGGGTGCGGGCACGCGCCCGAGTCCACCTGGGAAGGGGGCAACGGGCGCCTGGGCGGGCGCTCGCCCGTAGGGAGTGCGACGGGGCGAGGCCGGTGGCCAGGGCGGCCGCGGTGGTGGTGCGAGAAGGCGACGGCAGGACTGGCAGAGGAGAGGCCGGGCCACGGGCGGGTGCGGTGCGCGGGCACGGCGCGGTGAGCGCGCACACGGGGCGGCGGGCATGGCGACGTCCAAGACGAGGAGGGGAAGAGGGGAGAGGAGCACGGGGAGGCGCTCACAGTGGCCGTAGGGGTTCGGGCAGTGGGTGTCGAGGAGGGAGACGGGGACGTCGTCAGCGTCGAGGAGGCAGGCCGGTGGGGGAGGTCCGGCGAGGAGGATGGGGACGCGCGACGAGGTGGCGGTGACGACGGGCGACGCCGGCGAGGCGACGGGTGGGCGACGACCCGAGGCAGGGGCGCGGCGTCGATCTTGGGAGGGAGAGGCGCGGGAGGTCGTGGCGAAGCCCATGGCAGAGGGGCGATGCGGTTGGGATGGAGGGGCGCCGGCGGGGAAGGGCCCCGTCGCGGTAGTGGTGGCGGAGGCGAGCGCAGCCCGGCGACGGCGGGGCGGCGTCGGGCCCCGGCTTCGGGCTCGGGGGCAACGGGATCGGGGCGGCGTTGCCGATCTAGATCCAGGGGAGGAGAGGGAGTGCGAGGGGGGGCTCGTCGGGGACGAGGACGGCGGCCGGCGAGGCGGCTCCAGGCGAGGGCCACGAGGCCATTCCCGATCCGATCCGGATCGGGGGAAGAGGGAGACGTGGGGAGTGGGGGGGAGAGTGTGTGGTTAGGGTTTCGGGGATGGGGGTTATGGGGAGGCCGGTTGGGCCAAGGGGGAGCTGGGCCGGCCTGGCAGGTCGTGACCCAGTTGGGCCGGTGGCCTGCTGGGCCGGAGCCCCGGGGGTTTCTCTTCCCTTTTTTTTGTTCCTTTTTTTCATTATCTCTTATTATTTGTTTTCTGTTTAATTCATTTAAAAGTATTTAGGCATTTTATAAAAATGTGTTTTCTGCACTATAATTACCTATGCCATTTTTGGCACAGCCCGAACATTTTAGTTTAATATTTTGAAAACTTTTGTCGTTTGATTGATTTAGGATTTAAATTTGAAACGGTTTCGAATTAACCCGAGATTAATTACAGTGACAGAGGTGATGTGTCATCATTAGTAGGGGATTACTGTAGCTTGATTATCCGGGCGTCACAATTCTCCTCCACTACAAGAAATCTCGTCCCGAGATTTAAGAGGGGAGTAAGGGGAAAGACTAGGTTACGATATTCTAACGGATCTTCTCGAAGAAGTTAATCCCTTTCCTTGATGTCTTCAATTCTTTATTCCGATGCATCATGATAAACTTGTCATCATTTCTTCGGGAACTCCATCGTACTTACGAAAGGATAAGGGGCAGCTCACTATGACATAATGCTTTTGAGGGAAACAATCTGGGGTTAACCCATGAATTAGTATAAGATTATCTCACGAGTTGAACATATGAAATACCTCGAGAGTAAGGTACGAAGGTACCATAAGAGGCTCCAAGCGGATAGATAGTTGCTCGAAGCCTGAACCAGAGTGAGAAAGGGGTTCAGAGTAGCGAGAGTAAGTATTACGTCTGATACCAGAATAGATCACTAGGACAGTGGTCCATGAATTACATACGAGTCCACGCGCGAGGAATAACTTTGGGAATAGGGGGTGTACAGGACAGTCAGGTTTCGATCCTGTGGAACTGTGGGTTATGGGCCCACCATGTGGTTTTTTTTATTATTATTATTTTTTAATAGGAGCAGTGACCTCTTTCACGGTCATGATAGCAAGGCATGTCAGAGAGTACCATGTTAGTTATGTCAGCAACAATGTTGGTACCAAGGGCGAGGGACGAAGAGAACCACCTTCCTGCTCGTTGAACGAGGTGGACCAATAGGCAAAGTTCTCGTCCATCGGCGGTTACCGGAAGTCATCAACAGTAGAAACAGGGTTACACCAGACAGGAAGGTACACCGACGTGTTTACCTAAGCAGGGGATTACCACTGCTCGGTTAAGTAGTTTACAAGAAAGTTTGAACAAAACAACGGGAAGGAAAATGTGCTTAAACATGTATATCAGGGGTATATCCTTCCCAAGGACAAGCAGAGCAAGATATCCATGACAGGATATTATGTAGAAAACTCCTTAGGTAGGGGAGAGAAATTTCATGACATTACCCATACAACGGTGTTTGGATAATTGAGCAAGAAACATTTAGCATTGGGCTTCAAATGTTCTTGTTGAAAATCAGAGTATCACAGACATGCTTCGAGATAGCATTGACATGGTCTTCAAGCAAAGGCCGGTTTTTAGATACTCAATGGATCCATCAGGAACAGTTTATAACATAGGTCTTACAATTTCCTCCAAGAAGAATGGTTATCCTTGCAAATAAACCATAATGATAGGTCCTCCAGCCAGGGGGGCTGCTAGGCATGACATCCTGTTACCAGGTCATCAAAGGGCCAACAACATAACTCTTGGAAAGTTGTCCCAACCATCATATCTGACCGAGATTCAGATCCGATTGGTGTAATGATACCTCAGACTCAGGATGTCCGAGAATAAAAGGTGCAACACAAATAGACGAAATGACATTTCAGGATTCTTAGGAAATGAACTATGGGAGTGGGTTCCTGAAACAATAGTTCATCATTAAACCAAGGAGAGGAGGAGGTGGCTGATGGGCTCGGCGATAATCCATCGAGATTTCCGACAAGATGGATTTCCACAATTATGTGAACAAGGAGATAACATTTGTCAGATCAAATGGTATAATGATGTATGCTCGAGGAAACATGCTCAATTAAACATTGGTTGAAAGGTGCACCCGAATATGGGTTGGGTTGCACGATCAATGTTAGAGTGGTGACTTGACGAACAAAAGAATTTGAATGAAACTCGACCATTACTTCAAAGCAATAGGGTTGCTAGAAGTTTTGAATTCACACCTCATAGTTCAATTGTCGATATTCCGGTTAGAAACAACACGGGTACCAAGAAAGAATGGTGAGGGTGAGAAGTATCACCATACCAAGAATTCTTAAGAGGTGGAGTAATCCTCACGACCTTCTTGACATAAAAGATGGTAATACTCCATGGTAAAGAAGAACAAATGCTAGGTAGCAAGGAACTCGAGGTATAACATAGAACACAAACAAGTTTTTGTTGGAGGGAATGCAATAAAGAGGTCGATGACAACATAAATCATCGAGGGCAAGGATGGTATTTCTCATCATTAATTCAATTGATATCCTGGAAGAGCATCAGAATGTAGATGGTGATCATGACACATTTGTCGAGAGATTCCACGAAGATGTAATCGATCCGCGATCACATCAAGTCAAAAGAATGATGAAGCAAGAGGTTATTGGAACCATAGGTACGACACAAACTTGAAATCAAGATTGTTGTTCAAGGCGAACTGTTATGACGAGGAAGATCGACGTAAGCTTAGCTCATTGTCAAAAGTTGTGCTCCGGGATTAAGGACCAGGTAGCACAGTTAAAATTTAGCATGGTAATGATATGGCCGATCAGGCTAGGAATGACATGATCGGGTACAAACTCGTACTTATAGAAGCTTACTGAAGAGTTGTTGAACCGTAGTGCGGACTCGGTTCAGTTATCGGTGTCTTTGAGTGTTTATTAACTCAGAGCCCGTGGAAAATGGAATCAGTGGGAAGGTAGCACTTGATGAAGGACTCATAAGAAGTTATGCAGTTCCATGATAATCTCGAGATACCAGGGGGGTAATACTCGACACAAGATCAAAGTAAAGGTTGGACTGGTGTATTGATCCATAGGAGACAATTGTTTTAACTTGTCTGAGAAATGAGATCAAAGAAGAACAATCATGGTCGGAACCACGGTTGCAAGGGATCAATTCACAGATACCATATGTTAGCTATCAAGGAAATAGTTATTGTTACAAGAAGCTTTCATGATAGGATATATATCGCGTCCATGGGCATGAACACAAGGTTCAAGGTCGACTCCCACTTCTCCAATGCATACCCTTTCATTCACTTCTCGCTTTCGATGAAGTTATAGCATTGAAATTTTATCTGACAAAATACCAGAAGAGTACGACTCGTGAAAACTTTTGAGTTCACACATATTAAGGAAGGCATAGGTTCAACCCATCAGGGCATCTTAGAATCATATACCAGAATCTTTAGAAGTAATTAACTCAAGCTCGAAGGCAAAGCATGGTTGAGAAAGCAGACGATACAATTTACCAAAGGCATTATGTATCCGAGAAAAGGCTCACAAGTTTATTGAATATGAAGGGCGTTGTCAGATAAAATCCAACAAAGGATCTGGTGGTCCACAAGGGATCTGACGTGAGCATCGGTACTCAACTAGAGGAAGCAGATTATAGAAACAACTGACTAACTCAATTGTCAAATGCAAAGGAATTATGATTTCCAAATCAAGGGATCAGAAGCAATGCTCTGATTAGGGGTGGATAAGTTGAATAGCCTTAGGGTACAATCAAAGACAATTGGATTGGTCGAGAACCAATTCCAGTTAAAAGAATGGCAGCTCAGCCGGAAAAGTAATTTGTAAGGATCAATGATGATTGCGTGTATTCGCAAACATATTGAGTCAACAGACTCAAAATGATAATGACAAGGAATGTCAATATGACTACGAGACTTATGGGATTATCCATAATGCAAGCAAGCAAGAATTTCAAGAGCCAAAGGCCCCAAAGGATTTTCGGAAGATCGAATATTATTTTGAAGACTTTTGTGAAACACATGAACAACTAGGGATGAGCGGATACTCGACAAGTGCGAGGATTTATTTGAAGGGGTATTCATGTGGCAAAGAACTGCTAGGCAGTAGGCACAAAGTATTCTCGGAACAATAGAGAAAACTTCGGGGTATCTTGTAATAACAAGATCAATGGGGGATGATCGTATGAATGGTAAGTGTAAGTAGTTATCCATACGGATTTATCGGTGGTCAGGAATAGCAAAAGTGATGGGCACAAAGTCTCGAGAGAACATCAGGGAGTATCTTCAGAATCTTCTGATGTAGCAGGCGATCCTCTGCAATAAGGGGCTCTTCGGGTGGATGCGATCACGAGATCCTAATCTTAGAGTTAGCAAATTCATTTAACCCTAATAGTAGAGAGATCAGAGTCCCGGAGTATAGACGAGGAATAAAAGATCCTAATACCACCCAATGGCGACGTGGGTCCATGGGCCGCACAGCCATGTTAGTAAAAACTTTTTCAATGACTAGACTCAACTTCGGCCAAGGAGTTGGAAAGGGGGATTCCTACAGGCAGTCGGCTCTGATACCAACTTGTGACGCCCCCGATTCAATCGTACACTAATCATGCACGCAAATGTGTATGATCAAAATCAGGGACTCACAGGAAGATATCACAACACAACTCTAAAACATAAATAAGTCATACAAGCATCATAACACAAGCCAGGGGCCTCGAGGGCTCGAATACAAGTGCTCGATCATAGACGAGTCAGCGGAAGCAACAATATCTGAGTACAGACATAAGTTAAACAAGTTTTCCTTAAGAAGGCTAGCACAAACTGGGATACAGATCGAAAGAGGCGCAGGCCTCCTGCCTGGGATCCTCCTAAACTACTCATGGTCGTCGTCAGCAGCCTGCACGTAGTAGTAGGCACCTCCAGTGTAGTAGGAGTCGTCGTCGAGGGTGGCGTCTGGCTCCTGGACTCCAGCATCTGGTTGCGACAACCAGAAAGAAAGGAAAGAGGGAAAAAGAGGGAGAAAAGCAACCGTGAGTACTCATCCAAAGTGCTCGCAAGCAAGGAGCTACACTACATATGCATGGGTATATGTGTAAAGGGCCATATCGGTGGACTGAACTGCAGAATGCCAGAATAAAAGGGGGATAGCTAATCCTGTCGAAGACTACGCTTCTGGCAACCTCCGTCTTGCAGCATGTAGAAGAGAGTAGATTGAAGTCCTCCAAGTAGCATCTCCAAGTAGCATCTCCAAGTAGCATCTCCAGTAGCATCTCCAAGTAGCATCTCCAGTAGCATCTCCAGTAGCATCTCCAAGTAGCATCTCCAAGTAGCATCTCCAGTAGCATCTCCAATAGCATCTCCAAGTAGCATCTCCAAGTAGCATCTCCAGTAGCATCTCCAAGTAGCATCTCCAAGTA
>NC_057800.1:535266313-535272538 GCF_018294505.1 Triticum aestivum
AGGTAGAACGACTCGTATATGTGTTGAGAAGGAGAGACCCAACTATGTCTTGAGGGAGATCGGTCGACATCCGTACATAACAGAAGGACGAGAAATAGGATGGGACAGAGAGAGAGAGAGAGGAGAGAGAGGGAGGGAGCGGGGTAGAGTGCTGGATGGGTTATGGAGTTGCTTCTCGAAGATGGTGAGAGAGGCCTACTAGACAAACTGAGGGTGGAACTGCAATATTATCAATAAGAGTGGGGATGTGTTTCTGTGTGTGCCTGTGCATGATAGATCTGTCGGGACGCATCCATGGATGATGAAGGGGGACCATGTGTTTGGTAAGAAAACCTAACTAGATCGGTAGATCAATTGTTGTTTGTCGGAGGAAGGGAGAGACATAAGTAATGAGGTAGATCGATCGACGCTTGGGAAAAAATGAGTTATAAGGACCTAGCTAGCTATATGTATAGCGGGAGATTGGTCAGTGTACGTCGATTTGTTAGAGGCAAATAAGGCCTGGCGAGACGGATAGATAGAGAGAATGGAGCTAGGAGGTGGTGCGAGAGGCCCACTTACTAGCTAGATAGGGGGAGGAGTGTGCGGTTGTGAGATCGATGAAAAGAGGGGCGAGAGTTTACACATGTGTGGGACCGTATGAGAGACATGAGGCAAGGATACATAAAGGAGGAGATTGAAGGTGCGTGTGTATGTTGTAGGCAGACATCGCTGGAGAGGTTTATCGATCGGTGTGTGTCGGAAAGGAGTTGTGGAGACTGTGGGAGAACGACCTAAAGAAAAAAATGAATGTGCGTGATGGATAGAATGCTGGGGGAGGGCGAGGGCGAGGAGGGTGTGTGCATGCACGAGAGAAAGTTAGTGGTAGCTACAAGGGTCAGAGGATTGTGTGGGTGTAAGAGACTAACAAAGATCATAATTTGATATGAAAGTGGATTCATATATTTGAATAGGAGATCATAGTGTTTTAAACATATGCATGCATGAATATAGCGGTGATACGCGTGTTGTGGTTTTGCACATGTTATACCATAATGTGATAATGCATGGCCTTTGCAACTCACAGCTAAATGTCGAACAATCTAAACCATACTATACATCGAACAATCTCACATTTTAATTGAATTTGTGATAATATGTGGTGTTTTCAGCTTACAACTAAATATCGAACAATCTAAACAATACTATATATCGAACATTCTCACATTTTATTTGAATTTGTGGTAATGTCTGGTGTTTGCAACTCACATCTAAATACTTGTAGGCGTAGGGGGGGTACCATACATAATGTGATAAACACATTATACATATGAGACATGGTTTAGATTATGAAGATCTAGCTAGAGCTTGAAATGTACTATGATTTGAAATCAACATAAAGTGGATTCAAAATATCGAGTTCGAGTTCGTATAGTACACATGGTTCACTACTAGGAAAAGGCCTACTAATGGCGCACCAGTTTTGCCTACTAATGGCGCATCACTGGTGCGCCATTAGTATCACGCCACTAGTATTTTTTTACTAATGGCGCACCACCTAGTGCGCCATTAGTATATAACACCATGCGCCATTAGTATGCCTCCCAGGGGCCATATTTAACCATGTGCTTTGGCACACTAATGGTGCACTGCGGATGGATGTGCCATTAGTATACTTGGCATACTAATGGCGCACTCTGTAGTGATGCGCCATTAGTATGAATATTAAGTTTTATTTTTTTACTTTTCTGATTTTTGCACATGTTACAAAATATATTATTTGACAGAATATAGACAGTAGCACACAGCAACAGCAGATTCATCGAATACAATAGAAGATTAGTCTCCGAATACAATTCATCATATTAGTCTCCGAATTCAAAAGACCGAACAAAGATAAAACATTACAAGTCTCGAGACCGCGAGTATCGAGTTTGTCGGAAGTAATACTAATCCTAACAAGTCCTACTAATCATCATCATACAACTTCTACTCGTTATTCATAACAAGTCATACGATCATCATCTTGATAGTCATCGAACCAACCCTACTTAATTGTTCTTAGCACATGATCATCGGTATTAGGCAGGACCTAAATACCCTATTTAAGCTAAAATAGCATAAAACAATATAGACCCTGACTCTCCATTATGGATAATGGAGAACATCCTGTCTCCAATTCTTGCGCTTCGCTTCCTTTTGCTTCCAAGAAGCTCCTTATGACTGTCCATACATTTTTTCCATCCTTTGATTTTCATGTCTCCACTTCTTTTAGAAATCTCGTATGGACAGTTGAGATTCGTAGGACGACCTGGCTGTATGTTCAAAACATTAACACTACCTTTCTGATACATCATATGAGGCACACAATTCTCTGGGATTATCTGTTGAAAAACATAGTAAGAACTTCATAGTTAGCAATGATGTACTAGTTTTAGAAGTATGCAAAAGATGCACGAATGTCGTAATAGTAAAAATCTTACCAGGGTTTCTCCATGGTAGTTACCGTAGTTGAACACATGCACTAGTGGCACGTATTTACCATAATGTTGAGGAGTTTGATTGTGGATAATGTAATTCTCAATGTCAGTACAAAATCCGACCAGATGATTTTTCTCCTTTTAAGTTGTTAATTCGGAGCCATCGGTGTAGTGGGTTTTGTCTAACATCTCCCGCACATTCTTTGAACAATAAAAATAAGCTGTCAATGGAAATAAGCTGTCAACTATTTTGAAATAAACAATATAAATTAGCTAATAACTATGTTGGAGAAACTCACATAGCGGTAGAACTGGAGGCGTATCAACAAGGACCCAAATGTCCATATTGTCTTGGTTGATGTCAGGATTACCAAGATCCATGGTGATAAGCATACCCTCATCAAAACCATACATCTTGCAAAATGCTTCCCAATTTTTGCAACCAAAATGGGTTACGCTCTCAGAATTATATAGATTTACTTCAAAGTCCACATCGTGATGAGTCCTTAGGTGAATTTTCTTTGTTTCAGAAATTTCATGGTCTTCAAAATCCATCCTCTCCAAGACATAGTGTCTTGCATGGCATGGGATAAGCTATACTCGAATTGTAAAATATGAAAATTACACGTTGAAATAGTTGAAGTCATGCTTAATTATGAAAATAATACTTGTCGTCGTTGTGTACCATTTCAACTTCGAAGGTCTCCTCGAGCTTAATGCCAAAGCGCCGATCATCGTCCAGGTGGGGCATGTCACACAGACCTCGATCGTCCTGGCACCAGTCGCACTCCACCGGGATACTTTCGTCGTCCGATGATGATGACGACATATCCTACGTTCATAATTCAAAACTACATCATTTAGGGTTTGTCGACACCGAGGCATCCTAAAAGCTAAGCTTTTATTATTTAGGGTTTGTCGACGCTGAGGCACCCTAAAAGCCTAAGCTTTCATCATTTAGGTTCTTATCGACACCGAGGCACCCTAAAAGCCAAGGTTTTATCATTTAGGGTTTGTCGACGTCGAGGCACCCTAAAAGCCTAAGCTTTCATCATTTAGGTTTTGTCGACGCCGAGGCACCCTAAAAGCCTAAGGGTACAATATTTAGGTTCTCATCGACACCGAGGCACCCTATAGAAGCGAAGTTAAGTTTTCATCATTTAGGGTTTACCGATGCCGAGGCACCCTAGGTTGGGCCTAATCACTTGGCACTAATCAATTGGCTCTATTGCCACCTATGTTGGGTTTATCATCTAGGGTTTATCGATGCTAACGAGAATTATAAGTTGGGCCTAATCACTTGGCTCTATTGCCACCTATGGTTTAATGCATCAAGAATGGCGGGGCAGTTGATCCTACTTAACTAAGTACTAAGATACCCCGACCCATGCATTAGTCGCAAGTACCCCATATGTCCTATTTTTAGCAAAGTCATGCTAAAATTCATGGAAAATTTCAGCATGACCTTTGCTGAAAATAGGACATATGGAGTACCCGAATTTGCCGGAACGGAAGTTAATCGACATTCCAGCAAACTCAAGGGCCTCTCGGGGTACCTGCAAATTCATCACGACACAATGGTCGGAGACGAAACATCCAAAACATCCAAAAGGATTTGATGCATGGGCCGGGGTATTGGAGGACACTTTTTTAGCATTTTCCCCCTTCCATCATGCAAGCAAAACTGAATGAACAGGGGCAATTTTTTGCAACCAATCACCAGAGCACAACAAACTGAATAAATAGCCTCATATGGACTGTACTGCTGTACATAAGCTTGAACAAAACATTATGCATTATGCAAAGCAATACTGACATGTTTAAAAAAAGTAATACTGAAACTATTCACTACGAATATTCAGAAACAACACAGATTTCAGGCTAAGTCTTGTGGATGTACAAATATCATAAAATCTGGATATTGTAGAGCTTTTAGAAACAACACATAATTCCTAACACTTTAGATACTGTGAGCTAAACATTAATGTCATTTATGTCTTGAATCAAACTTAAAACGAATCATGTTGATATGTGTCCACAAGACTCTGAAACCCAGAAAGCAGCAAGAGAAAGAATTTTCTACAAATATTGAGCCTGCTACCATTTCTCTTAATGAAATCAGTAGAGCGCCTGTCTGCCTTTGTCCCAAAAATAGAGTAAACAAACTAGTTGAAAAAGTTATCTTCTCACCATAAAAATTAGTACAGTTAAAGGCTAGCACCCTCGGATACTCTATAACAGTACTAACTAATAATGGATCTGCAGAAGGGCAGTAACAAGTATTAGCAAGCAGGATGCTAAATTCCCATCTTCATTGCTATATATCAAGACCCCCAGATCACATAGGTGAATTAACATAAGATAGAACCCTGTGACGAATCACAAAGACCGCAATGACGTCAACATGAAAGCTTATGACCATCGCTGGAAACAAAGTCTTGTAGACTTGTAGTAACAAGTAACTTACTTAGTACGATAATTACCAACTCCTGACAGTTTCAGACTACAACAGTTTCAGTTAACTGTTTTTTAAACTACAACAATTTCAGTGAACTTTTCCTCGGACTATAACATGTGATGCATAGATTGAATTTTAAACTTTCTTGCAATATAAGCTTGCCGTACACTTTATATTTAGATCAGGAGCCAAGCTCTAAAATTGAATTTTTAACTGAATTTTTATGACTACATCTGTTTCAATTTCAGTTTCAGATAAAGTTTATATTCAAATCAGGAGACTGACTTTTAAACTGACTTTATATTCAGTTTTAGGTAAGGACATCAGAGAATCTGCAGCGAGGGGCGGCCGGCGCGGTGAGCACGAGCCCGCATGCACAAATGGTGACTAAACAAGGAGAAAAACAGGGGAATCGATGGAGATGCTCACCGCGGAGCTGGGGAAGGAGACGGCGAGGCCGAGGGTGGTCGGGGCAGCGCGGATCGACGCCGAGAAGCAGTGGTCAGTGATGAGGAAGAAGAGGTCGATGCGCTCGATCCTTGATGACCCGGCTCCAATCCGTGGACGTAGGCGATGAAGGTGATGATGGTGTTTCTCCTGGCGCAGCTCCTAGGCACGACGACGGAGGACAGGGTGGTCGGTGGCCGCGGTGACGCGCGGCGGCGGCGCTCGGGGTGGAGGGAAGGAGCGGGGCAGGCCGTTCGCGGCGAGGACCGAGAGGGCGATTGAGGAGTGGAGGGAAGGAGCGGGGCAGGCCGTCGGCGGCGAGGACCGAGACGGCGAGGCTGGGCGCGGGGGTCGTCGGGCGACTAGGGGGGAATGAATCTGGCGAGGGGGGAGTGAATCTGGCGAGCGGGAGGGACGAAGGGATCGGGCGACTAGGGGGGAAGATTACTAATGGCGCACCCCCTGGCGGTGCGCCATTAGTATATTTTTTTATAGCAATGGCGCACCCCCGAGACGGTCCGCCATTAGTATTCTTTTTTAGATAGCAATGGCGCACCAGCCAGCCGTGCACCATAAGTAAGATTTTATTATTATTATTTTGTTGCATCTAATAATTTAATAGAAAATTAATATGAACATGAATATGAAAATGAATATGAATATGAAAATGAATATGAATATGAAACAGTAATAAATTTTTATAAAAATAGTAATATTTTTTTAATATATCATCAAATTTGTTATTTGAAAATATTTATGAATCGAAAAAATATCATCAAATTTATTATTTGAAAATATCATCAAATTTGTTATTTGAAAATATAAACAAATTTGTTTTTTTGGATTTTTAGTTGCATTCAT
>NC_057800.1:535273095-535275564 GCF_018294505.1 Triticum aestivum
GGCGGTGGAGCGGGGGAGGGTGTGGTGGGTCGTCAGCGGCGATGGAGCGGGGGAGGGTGCGGGGGGTCGTCGGCGGCGGCATGGGTCGGGGTAGTGGGGGGAATTAGCTACGGGGGCGAGGGAGAGGGATGAAGGGGATCTGGCGAGAGGGAGGGAATTAGCTAGGGGAAATCTCACTAATGACGCACCTGCGGTCGGTGCGCCATTAGTATTCTTTTTTTTACATAGCAATGGCGCACCAGGCAGAGGTGCACCATTAGTAATATTTTTTTACATAGCAATGGCGCACCAGGCAGAGGTGCGCCATTAGTAATCTTTTTTTATATATAGCAATGGCGCACCAGCCAGAGGTGCGCCATAAGTAATTTTTTTGTTGCATGTAATAATTTTTTAGAAAATGAATATGAATATGAAACAGTAATATTTTTCATAAAACAGTAATAATTGTTGTTTAACAACAATTGTAGTCTACACTTTTTTATTATTATTTTTTAAAAAATGAAGAGGGGAGAGGAGGCGCGGGTGGGATCGAGATTGAGATGGAGGGGGAATCGAGATCGAGATGGAGGGGGATCGAGATCGAGTGTCCTCATGAATATTCAATATTTTATCATATTGAATATGAAAAAATATCATCAAATTTGAAAAAATATTCATGAATTCAAAAAGTGTCCATGAAATTTAAAAATATTCATGATATCAAAAAGTGCCCATGAAATTTAAAAATATTCATGATATCAAAATATATACTAATGGCGCACTTCTACAGGGTGCGCCATTAGTAGTTTAAACTAGTAATGGCGCACTGTGAGGCGGTGCGCCATTAGTAGTTTTGCAAAAAAAAGAATAAAAAAATTCAGTATTGGCGCACTCCCTATCTAGTGCGCCATTACTAGTTAGAACTAGTAATTGCGCACTTTGGTAGGATGCGCCATTAGTATGTATGTAAAAATGAAAAAAAAATTATCACTAGTGGCGCACCTGTTTTCTGGTGCGCCATTAGTGTCTTCCACACTAATGGCCCATCACCAACTGGTGCGCCATTAGTATATAGTAGTGGCGCACTGCTTCCCTGGTGCGCCATTAGTGTCAATCCTATCTATAGCCCTTTTCCTAGTAGTGGTTCATATGTAACTCGAGACTAATCATGTGGTGTGCTGTGAAGATAATACACAAACGATGGTTTAACTTGACAATAATGATGATTGTAGATCTTATTTAAACAGATAAATGAATTCAAATGCTTTGACTTCACAACAATCATTATTGTAGATATTATTCAAATATAGAAACAAATTCAAATTTAGTTCATATTGAAGCGGTAGTATATATGTTTGGAATGCACTAAAACGTTCATTTGAGTAGTAGGTTGCATGCATTATACACGTAGCGAAATATTTTAATTGAACATAACATGAACTCAAAGTTTTGAATGACATTTGTAGTGCGAATTGATTTGGTATAGTACATGTTAGGCTTGTCCGGAAATATCAACCCGCACCTTGTTAGCCTGAAATATTTAAGATATATCTTTGTCTCGTTGTGCTCCAACAACAACCTCCATCTCAACCTGCGCCTTGCTATTCCAAAATTACAACGCGCGTGAAAACTCCCACCTCCTGTGAAATCCTGACACGCGAAATGCCCGTGATACCCCTGAACCGAAAGAACCACCTCAAATCGGTGGGGGTACTTTCGTAACTTACCCCACATTTTGGACAAGCGCGTCCCTAAGCCATGGTTCCCCACTCCCATCCCATCCGTCCACCCATTCGTACACCCAGGCCGGGAAAACCCGCGAAGCCCCACACCCTCCTCCGTCCGCCACCCAGCCAGAGCCTCTTCCCTGATGATGTCGTCCACAGCAACACCTCGACGTCCCTCATCAACCGTACCGGATGAGGATCCGTCGTTGATCTGGTCGTCCTGCCGGTTCAGCCACCCCGTCCTCCACCTCCAAGGAGTTGCCCCGACGTTCCCCTCATCTTTCGTGCCACCTCCATTCCCACACCGCCGTCTTCACCTGCACCATCGGAAGAGCATCAGCATCACCGTTTCCTCGGATGAAGTTGCGGCCTAATCGGCACCACCAAAGAGGTTGTACACTAATCGCCGCATTTTCTTCTTGATTCGATCTTACGGTGCTGCCGACGCTCGGTCTAGAGCCGACACGGCGCGGCTCCATCCACGGCGGCGTCGCCGGCCACTTCCTCCACGGTGTCGCTCCCTCGGCGGCGACGTCCACATCAGTAGGAGTTGCTGCTGCTTTAGCTCCCACTCGCGTTGCTGCTCTGCTCTTGCTCTCGGTCCCCTGCCTTGTCTGCTCTTGCTCTTGCTCTTGCTCTCGGTCCCCTGCCTTGTCTGCTCTTGCTCTTGCTCACGCTGCTGCTCTCACTCTTGCTCTTGCTTGCGATGCTGCTCTGATTTAGCTACACTTCAGTCGACTGAATCGACTTTTGGGTCAGTCGA